>NW_007259473.1:148017-156854 GCF_000164805.1 Carlito syrichta
CCAGCTAATTTTTTATTTATTGTAGAGATGAGGGCTCACCAAGTTGCCCAGGCAGGTCTCAAACCCATGGGCTTAGGCAATCCACTCACCACAGCCTCCCAAAGCGCGGGATTACAGGCTGAGCCACCAAGCCCGGCTCATGCTGTAGAATATTTTTCAGACATTCAGAGAAATAAAGTAATGATACATACTACACCATGGATGAACATTAAAAACATTATGCTATCAGGCATAGTGGCTCACACCTGTAATCCCAGCAATTTGGGAGGTGGAGTCGAGAGGATTGCCTGAGCCCAGGGGTTCAAGACCAGCCTAGGCAACTTGATGAAATCTCGTCTCTACAATAAATAAAAAAATTTGCTGGGCATGGTGGTACATGCCTGTGGTTCCAGCTACTTGGAAGACTGAGGTGGAAGGATCTCCTGAGCCCAACAGGTTGAGGCTGCAGTGGCTGTGAGTGTACCACCACACTCTAGCCTGGGTGACAGAGTGAGACTTCGACTCAAAAAAGTTAAAAAAAATTTAAAAAGTAAAATACATCTCAAGTACTTTGCCGGTTCTTTTTAGTTTGATTTTTCTTTTCTTTTTTTGAGTGGGAGTCTCACTCCGTCACCCAGGCTGGAGTGCAGTGGCATGCTCATGGCCTCTGCAGTCTCGGCCTGCTAGGCTCAGGCAATTCTTCCATTTCAGTTTTCCAAGTAGCTGTATCTATAGGCATGCGCCACCACGCCCAGCTAGTTTTTTTTTTATTTATTTATTGTAGAGATGAGGTCTCACCATGTTGCCTAGGCTGGTCTTGAACTTGCGGGCTCAGGCAATCCTCTCACCTCAGCCTCCCAAAGTGCTGGTATTACAGGTGTCAGCCACTGCATCCGGCTTAGTTTGATTATTCAAGGAAATTTTTATTTGTGATGGAATGTGACTGTGCTTTTGCAGACAAGATGTTTTTCTTGCCATAATATAATAATAAGGCAACTAGTGGAAGCATGGAAGATGTAGCCAGTTCTGGAGGGAGTTAATGAAAGCAATATAAATTTTGCAGCTAAAGAAAAATATGTCAGAACTAATTATTATCACTTTTAATCTAAATTTTTACTGAAATTCACTTGCAATTGTAAGAAATAATTCAGACAGGGTGCCTGAATGAAACGCAATTGTATACCTAACCCTTAACTGTACCCCACAACTTCATAATAAAAAATAAATAAATAATTTAAAAAAAAAAAGAAATAATTCAGGCTGGGTATGGTGGTTCATGCCTGTAATCCCAGTTCTTTGGGAAGCTGAGCCAGGAGGACCACTTGAGCCCAGGAGTTCAAGACCAGTCTGGGTAACATAGCGAGACCTCGTCTCTACAAAAAAAATTTTAAATAGTTAGCCAGGTATGGTGGCACGTGCCTATGTCCCAACTACTCAGGAATTCTGAAGTGGAAAGATCACCTGAGCCCAGGAGTCAGAGGCTGCAGTGAACTGTGATCATGCCACTGCATTCCAGCCTGGGTGACAGAGTGAGACCCTGACAAATAAAAAAAGAGAAAAGAAAAGAAAAGAAAAATAATTCAGAGAGATATCTTGTACACTTTGTGCTGCTTCTCTCAATGGCAAAATTTTGCAAACTGTAGTCTAATATAACAGCCTGAATATTGACATTGATCCAATCCACTGAGCTTATTCAGAAACCCTACCTCACTTGCACTAAAGTGTATGTTTGTGTATTAAGTTCTATGTAATTAGTCAAGATACTAACCAGTTCCACCATCAGAAGGATCCTTCACGCTGCCTTTTTGTATTCACATCCACATCCTTCCCACTCCCAACTCCTGGCAACCACTCATCTCTCCTCCATTTCTAAAATGTTGTCATTTCAAAAGTGCTATACACTCCAAAAGCTAAACAGAGTTACCATATGATCCAGCAATTCACTCCTACGTACATACTCAAGAGAACTGAAAACATACCTCACATAAAAACATGTACATGAGTATTCATTATAGCATCATTTACAAAGCCAAAATGTATATACAGCTCAAATGTCTATCAACTGGTGACTGGATAAGCAAAACCTGTATATCCATGCTGTAGAATATTATTCAGCCATTCAAAGAAATAAAGTAATGATACATGCCACACTATAGATAAATATTAAACATGTTATGCTACCAGGCATGGTAGCTCACACCTGTAATCCCAGTACTTTGGGAGGCCGAGGCAGGAGGATTGCTTGAACCCAGGGGTTCCAGACCAGCCTGGGCAGCATAGCCAGACCTTGTCCCTACAAAAAATAAAAAAAAATTTTCTGGACATGGTGGCACACACCTATAGACCCAACCACTTGGGAGGCTGAGGCAGGACGATTGTTTGAGCCTAGGGGTTGGAGGCTGCACAGAGTCGTGATCATGCCACTGCACTCTAGCCTGGGCAACAGAGCAAGACCTTGACTCAAATAAATAAATAAATAACTATTCTAGATGAAAGAAGAGGCCACATATTGTATGATTGTGTTCTTTTTTTTTTTTTAGTCTAAGTGTCACTCTGTCGTCCAGGCTGGAGGGCAGTGGCATGCTCATAGCCACTGCAGCCTCAACCTGCTGGGCTCAGGCTATCCTTCTGCCTCAGCCTTCCGAGTAGCTGGAACTACAGGCACATGCCACCATGCCCAGCTAATTTTTTGATTTATTGTAGAGATGAGGTCTTGCCAAGTTGCCCAGACTGGTCTCGAACCCATGGGTTTAGGCGATCCTCTCACCTCAGCCTCCCCAAGTGCTGGGATTATAGGTGTGAGCCACTGCGCCTGGCCATGATTCTATTCTTATGAAACATCCAAAATAGGCAAATCCATAGAGACAGAAAGTAAGTCGGTGGCTGCCAGTGGCTGGGAGGAGAGTGGAGTGACGAAAAACTGCTGATGGGTGTGAGGTCTTTTGGGAATGGGGTGAACGTATTCTGGAACTAGTAGTGATGGTTGTACAGCTTGGGGATTTACTAAAAACTGCTGAACAATACACTTTAAAAGGCTGAATTTCTTTTGTGGGGTTTTTTGTTTTGTTTTGCTTTGTTTGGAGTTGGAGTCTCACTCTGTCGCCCAGACTGGAATGCAGTGGCCGCTCCCGGCCATCGCAGCCTCGACCCGCTGGGCTCCGGCGATCCTTCCGCCTCAGCCTTCCGAGTAGCTGGAACTACAGACGCGCGCTACCACACCCGGCTATGAATTTCTTTTTTGTTTGTTTTTTTTGAGTCAGAGTCTCACTCTGTTTTCTAGGCTGAAGTGCAGTGTCACACTCACAGCCATCGCAGCCTCGACCTGCTGGACTCAGGCGATCCTTCTGTCTCAGCTTTCCAAGTAGCTGGAACCACAGGCATGCACCAATATGCCCTGCTAATTTTTTGATTTATTGTAGAGATGAGGTCTCTCCAAGTTGCCCAGGCTGATCTGGAACCCCTGGACTCTGGCAGTCCTCTCATCTTGATCTCCCAAAGTGCTGGAATTATAGACATGAGCCACTGCCCCGGGCAAAAGGCTGAATTTCATGTTATGTGAATTACACTTCATTTAAAAAGTAGAAAAAATTCAATATAATATGGCTATACAACTTTGAATATGGTGAAAACCATTCAAAAATACACGTTGAATGTGTGAATTTATGAATTATATTTCTATAAAGTTGTTCTTAAAATGCTGCATAAATAGAATTCTATATATGTAGCATTTGGGGATGGGCTTTTTGGCTCAGTTTAATTTATCAGAGATTCATCCAGGTTGTTGCGTGCAATCACTAATTTGGCCTCTATTATTGCCGACTAGTGTACCATGATGTGCATGTACTGTGGTTCACTTAGCCATTCACCTGTTGACAGATATTCAGGTGGTTTCAATGTTTTTAAAACTATTACAAATAAAACTACTGTGAACATCATAGTACAAGTTTTTATGTGAACTTGACTTTCCATTTCTCTGGGTAATTGCCCAAGAGCACAATAGCTGGGCTATATGGTAATTGTATGTTTAGTTTTGGTTTTTTTTTTGAGTGGGAGTCTCACTCTGTCGCCCAGACTGGAGTGCAGCGGCTGCTCCCGGCCACCGCAGCCTCGACCCGCTGGGCTCCGGCGATCCTTACGCCTCAGTCTTCCGAGTAGCTGGAACTACAGGCGCGTGCTACACGCCCGGCTCATTTTTTTGATTTATTGTAGAGATGCGGTCTCGCTGCCCAGGCGGGTCTCGAACCCGCGGGCTCAGGCAATCCACTCACCTCAGCCTCCCAAAAGCGCGGAATTACGGGCTGAGCCACCGAGCCCGGCTTAGTTTTTTTTTTTTTTGAATTGGGGTTTCACTCTGTCGCCCGGGCTCGATTATAGCTTCTGCAGCCTTGACCTCTTGGGCTCAGGTGATCCTTCCCCAGTAGCTCATACTACAGATGCGTGGTACCACATCTGGCTTTTTTTGATTATTTGTAGAAATACAGTCTCACTCTGTTGCTCAGACTGATCTCAAACTCCTGGACTCAAGCGATCCTCCCACCTTAGCCTCCCAAAGTATTGGGATTATAGGTGTGAGCCACCATGCTAGTTGTATATTTAGTTTTGTTTTTTTTTTGAATTGGAGTCTCACTCTGTCTTCCAGACTGGAGTGCAGTGGCCGCTCCTGGCCACCGCAGCCTCGATATGCTGGGCTCCGGAGATTCTTCCGCCTCAGCCTTCCAAGTAGCTGGAACTACAGGTGCGCGCTACCACACCCGGCTAATTTTTTTTTTTTTAACTTATTGTAGAGATGAGGTCTCACCAAGTTGCCCAGGCAGGTCTCAAACCCGTGGGCTCAGGCAATCCACTCACCTCAACCTCCCAAGGCGCAGGATTATAGGCTGAGCCACCGAACCCGGCTGTATTTAGTTTTATAAGGAAATGCCAAACTGTTTTCAGTGTCTGTTCTATTTTCCATTTTTTCCAGCAATGTATGAGTGGACCAGCTTCTCTGCATCCTCACCAGTACTTGATGCTGTCACTATTTTGTATTTCAGCCATTCTCATACATGTGTAGTGATACCTCACTGTGGCTTTAATTTGCATATACCTAACGGGTGACAAAATTGAACGTGTTTTTATGTGCTTATTTGCTATCTGCATATCTTTTCTTTTCTTTCTTTTCTTTTTTTTTTTTTTTTTTTTTTGAGTTGGAGTCTCACTCTGTTGCCCAGACTAGAGTTCAGTGGCATGCTCCCAGTCACAGCAGTCGTGACCTGCTGGGCTCAGGCGATCCTTCTGCCTCAGCCTTCCAAGTAACTGGAACTACAGATGCACCTACCACCACACCTGGCTAATTTTTTGGTTTATTGTAGAGAGGAGGTTTTGCTAAGTTGTCCAGGCTGGTCTTGAACCTGTAGGCTCAGGCAGCTCTCTCACCTCTGCTTCCCAAAGTGCCGGATTACACGTGTGAGCCATTGCACCTGCCTGCATACCTTTTTTTTTTTTTTTTTTGAGTCAAAGTCTCATTCTGTCACCCAGGATGGAGTGCAGTGGCATGCTCCCAGCCACTGCAGCCTTGACCTGCTAGGCTCAGGCGATCCTTCCGCCTCAGCCTTCCAAGTAGCTGGAAACACAGGCACATACTACTGTTGGGAGCCAGTCTTGGAGGTCAGCCTGAGTGACATAGTCCCGGCAGACTGAGGACCCTGGGCTCGCACTGTGAGTCTGGGGGCTGTGCACCATTCCTTCCACCTTCACCCCCAGAAGACGTGTGCTTAGCTAAGCATGAAGAATACCAGCGAAAGAAAGCCCCTTTTGACGTGCCTCAGAGTTTAACCATCACATGGGCAAAAAGGGAAAGGTCAAACGTAGCGGGAAGTGGAAAAAGTTAACAATAGTGTTCTAAAGTTAGTTGTGTGAGCTTTTCTTTCGCTGGTATTCTTCATGCTTAGCTAAGCATATGTCTTCTTGGGGTGAGGGTGGAGGGAATGGTGCACAGCCCCCAGACTCACAGTGTGAGCCCAGGGTCCTCAGTCTGCCAGGACTATGTCACTCAGGCTGACCTCCAAGGTTGGCTCCCAACATACCTCCACGCCCAGCAATTTTTTTTTTTTAATTTATTGTAGAGATGAGGTCTCGCCAAGTTTCCCAGGCTGGTCTCAAACTAGTGGGATCAGGCAATTTTTTCACCTTGGCCTCCCAAAGTGCTGGGATTATAAGCGTGAGCCACCACGCCCTGCCTTGTATATCTCTTCTTGTAAAGTTTCTTTTCAAATCTTTTAACCATTTAATTAATTAATTTGTTTATTTATTTTTGAGCTGGAGTCTCACTCCATTGCCCAGGCTGGAGTGCAGTGGCACACTCATGGCCACCCCAGTGTGGACCTGCTGGACTCTGGCAATTCTTCCGCCACAGCCTTCCAAGTAGCCACAACTACAGGTGCGTGCTACCACACCCGGCTAATTTTTTATTTCTTGTAGAGATGAGGTCTTGCCAAGTTGCCCGGGCTGATCTTGAACCTGTGGGCTCAGGCAATCCACTTGCTTCAGCCTCCCAAAGTGCTGGGATTACAGGCTGAGCCCCTGAGCTTGACCTGCCCATTTTCTAATTAGATCATTTTCTGAGAGTTTAGAGAAGTCTACATATTTTGGATCTGAGTCCTTTGTTGATTTTTTTTTTTCCAACAAGCTATATCTCAATTTTTTAGCTAAGTCCCAGACATATCTGGTTCATTATCTTCAATTCCATATCAAACTCTAAAGTCAGAGTTTGTTTGACTTAAAAAACAAGGCGGGCTCAGTGGCTCAGCCTGTAATCCCGCACCTTTGGGAGGCTGAGGTGAGTGGATTGCCTGAGCCCGCGAGTTCGAGACCCACCTGGGCAGTGAGACCTCATCTCTACAATAAATCAAAAAAATCAACTGGGCGTGGTAGCGCATGCCTGTAATTCCGGCTACTGGGAAGGCTGAGGCGGAAGGATCACCGGAGCCCAGCAGGTCGAGGCTGCAGTGACCGGGAGCGGCCACTGCACTCCAGTCTGGGCGACAGAGTGAGACTCCAACTCAAAAAAATAAAAAAAATTTAGTATGCTAAGGTGCCATTTTCTGGGCTAGTGTGTCCTGAACCCCATCACAAGCATGTTGACAGGAGAGGAGTAGCCAGGTGCAGTGGCTCCCGCCTATAAACGGAGGCGAGAGGATTGCCTGAGCCCAGGGGTTTGAGACCAGCAAGATCTTATCTCTACATTTAATTAAAAAATCAGCCAGGCCGGGCTCGGTGGCTCAACCTGTAATCCCGTGCTTTGGGAGACCAAGGTGAGTGAATTGTCTGACCCCGTGGGTCCGTGACCCACCCAGAAAACTTGGCGAGACCTCATCTCTACAATAAATCGAAAATTAGCTGGGCACGGTAGCACGCACCTGTAGTTCCAGCTACTTGGAAGGCTGAGGCGGAAGGATTGCTGGAGTCCAGCAGGTCAAGGCTACGGTGGTTGCGAGCGTGCCACTGCATTCCAGTTTGGGCGACAGAGTGAGACTCCAACTCAAAAAAACAAAAACAAAAAAACAATACAAGAATGTTTTAAAATATTTGCAAATTATCGGTCATGAAAAGAAAGTAAAAAACTAGAACTTGCAAGTTCTTTGGAAGACTTATTGACAGTTTGGTTGCTTTTGTTTTTGTTTTTGAGTCATTCTCTCACTGTTGCCCAGGTTGGAGTGCAGTGGCATGATCATGGCTCGTCCTAGCCTTGACTCCCTGGGCTCAACCTCCTGACCAGCAAGATCTTATCTCTACATTTAATTAAAAAATCAGCCAGGCCGGGCTCGGTGGCTCAACCTGTAATCCCGTGCTTTGGGAGGCCAAGGTGAGTGAATTGTCTGACCCCGTGGGTCCGTGACCCACCCAGGAAACTTGGCGAGACCTCATCTCTACAATAAATCAAAAATTAGCTGGGCATGGTAGCACGCACCTGTAGTTCCAGCTACTTGGAAGGCTGAGGCGGAAGGATTGCTGGAGTCCAGCAGGTCAAGGCTGTGGTGGTTGGGAGCGTGCCACTGCACACCAGTTTGGGCGATAGAGTGAGACTCCAACTCAAAAAAACAAAAACAAAAAAACAATACAAGAATGTTTTAAAATATTTGCAAATTATCGGTCATGAAAAGAAAGTAAAAAACTAGAACTTGCAAGTTCTTTGGAAGACTTATTGACAGTTTGGTTGCTTTTGTTTTTGTTTTTGAGTCATTCTCTCACTGTTGCCCAGGTTGGAGTGCAGTGGCATGATCATGGCTCGTCCTAGCCTTGACTTCCTGGGCTCAACCTCCTGAGTAGCTGGAACTACATTTGCGTGCCACCACACCAGCCTGGAGCAGCTTTTAATATGCATATTTTGGGGGAAATGGATCATTATTTTAAAAAGAGTGGTCATGTGCAGAAAATAGAATTGAAAAGCACTCTGGCCAGGCTTGATGGCTCATTCCTGTAATCCCACCACTTTGGGAGGCTGAGGAGGAGGATTACTTGAGCCCAGGTATTCAACGTCAGCCTGGGAGACATAGCAATAACTTGTCTGTCCAAAAAATAAAAATAAAAAATTAGCCAGATGTGGTGGGCATCTATAATCCCAACTACTCTGGAGGCTGAAGTGGGAGGATAGCCTGACCCGGGACATCGAGGCTGTGCTGACCTGTAATCATACCACCACACTCCGACCTGGGCGACAGAGTGAGACCCCAATTCAAAAAATAAGAAGATTGGACATGTCCAGAAAATGGAGTTAAAAAGCACTTTAAGCCGGGCTCGGTGGCTCAGCCTGTAATCCTGCGCCTCTGGGAGGCTGAGGTGAGTGGATTGCCTGAGCCCACAGGTTCGAGACCCACCTG
>NW_007259473.1:156874-162900 GCF_000164805.1 Carlito syrichta
CCATTTCATCTAGGTTATCAAGTTTGTTTCCATATAGGTGTACATAGTAATCTCTGATAAGCTTTTGTTTTTCTTCAGGGTCAGTTGTGATTTGATCTTTTGTATTTCTGATTGTGTTTATTTGGGCTTTCTCTCTCTTTTTCTTGGCTCTGAGGCACATTTTAACTGGCTTGGACTGTTAAAAAATGTTAAGATGGGCTCGGCAAGGTGGCTCAAGCCTGTAATCCCAGCACTTTGGGAGACCGAGGTGAGGGGATTGCCTGAGCTCACAGGTTTGAGAACAACTGGGCAGCTTGGCAAGACCTAATCTCTACAATAAATTAAAAACATAGCTGGGCATTGCAGCTTGTGCCTGTAGTTCTGGTTACTTGGAAGGCTGAGGTGGAAGGATCGCTTGAACCCAGCAGGTCAACGCTGGGGTGGCTGTGAGTGTGCCACTGCACTCTAACCTGAGTGACAGAATAAGAGTCTAAACCCCTCCCCCCAAAAACGTTAAGATTAAGAAAGTGGAAAAAAAAGAATGACTGGATTTATTTTAGATCGAAGGAGACTAAAGAGACATGAAAACTAAATGATTCTTCATTGGATGCTGGATTTTTGGAAATGCTATAAGGACCATAAGAAATATTTTTGAGGAACAATTGGGGAAATTTGAATAGGACTGTATCTTAGATAATAATGCTACCTTAATGTCAAAGTTCTTGGAAATGAAAATAATACAGTGGTTCTACAGGAGAATGTTCTTGTAATTCGAAGAGGTATGCTGAATTATCAAGAGGGGACATGATACATCTGCCATTTGCTTTTAAAAGTTTCAGCAGGGCCGGGCTCGGTGGCTCAGCCTGTAACCCGCGCCTTTGGGAGGCTGAGGTGAGTGGATTGCCTGAGCCCACAGGTTCGAGGCCCACCTGGGCAGCGAGACCTCATCTCTACAATAAATCAAAAAATCAGCCGGGCATGATAGCGCACGCCTGTAATTCTGGCTACTTGGAAGGCTGAGGCGGAAGGATCGCCGGAGCCCAGCAGGTCGAGGCTGCGGTAGCCGGGAGCGGCCACTGCACTCCACTCTGGGCGACAGAGTGAGACTCCGACTCAAAAAAAAAAAAAGCACTTTAAGTGATGATGACGTCAGCCTACAGGCTCTGGGACTGGGCAGAAAGTGTTGATTGAATTCAGAGACTCTTCATCCCTGGGAGGCTTCTTCTGCCTTCCAAACTGTAAGGTGCATTTTTTAAAAATTTTGTAGAGACAAGACCTATGTGGCCTAGGCTGGCCTCGGACTCCTGCGCTCAAGCAATCCTCCCACCTCAGCCTCCCAAAATGCTGGAATTACAGATGTCAGCCACTGCATCCAGCCAAGATGCATTAAAACAAACAAACAGCCGGGCTCGGTGGCTCAGCCTGTAATCCCGTGCCTTGGGAGGCTGAGGTGAGTGGGTTGCCTGAGCCCGCAGGTTTGAGACCCGCCTAGGCAACTTGACAAGACCTCATCTCTACAATAAATCAAAAAAACTAGCCGGGCATGGTAGCACACGCCTGTAGTTCCTGCTACTTGGAAGGCTGAGGCGGAAGGATCGCCAGATCCCAGCAGATCGAGGCTGCGGTGGCTGGGAGTGTGCCACTGCACTCCAGTCTGGATGACAGAGTGAGACTCCAACTCAAAAAATAAAATAAAAATAAAATAAAATAAATAAATAAAATAAAAATAAATAAAAAATAAAACAAACACATTTACATATTTTATGGTCATTTAAAGAAAAGAAAAACCATAACATGGGTTTTGTCACATCCAGATTAGCATTTATTCCTTGATACCAGCAAAACACTTCCAGAAAGGTTTTACGTGGATGTAGATATGAATGCAAGTTAACTATCTTGCCTTAAACTCTCTAGTGCCTTTCATACATAGCCCTGTAAATGTCAGTCACTGAAAACGAGTCTTCACACTGACTTACATGTTGTATGTAGTTTTTTTTAACTGCCACCTGGCCTCAACATAATCAAATAAAAAAATAGAAAGTGTTTAATCATTCTGGTAATCATGGATGCTTCTCCTGAGGCACTTGTTTTTGTTTTTGTAATGAAAAGCAACAAAAACAAGTGCCTAGATGGCATTACTATGACTTGAATGTTTGTGTCCCTCTAAAATTCATGTTGAAACTTAACCCCAGCCGGGCTCGGTGGCTCAACCTGTAATCCCACACGTTGGGAGGCCGAGGTGAGTGGACTGCCTGAGCCGCGGGTTTGAGACCCGCCTGGGCAACTTGGCGAGACCTCATCTCTACAATAAATCAAAAAATTAGCTGGGCGTGGTAGCACGTGCCTGTAGTTCCAGCTATTTCTAAGGCTGAGGCGGAAGGATCGCCGGAGCCCAGCTGGTCGAGGATGTGGTGGTCGGGAGCGGCCACTGCACTCCAGTCTGGGTGACAGAGTGAGACTCCAGTTCAACCCCCAGTGCAACATTATGGAGAGGTGGTTGCCTTTGGGAGCTGATCAGGCCAGCACTCGTGGTTGAGCCTAGCACCTTTATAAAAGGGCTTGAGGGAGTTCATTCATTCATTCCACCCTTCCGCTACAGCAATAAAGAGTCATCTTGGAAATGGAGAACAGGCCCTTACTAGACAATGAAGCTGCCGGCACTCTGATCTTGAACGTCCCAGCCTCAGGAACTGTGAGAAATAAATTTCTTTTTTTTTTTTTGAGTTGGAGTCTCTCTCAGTCACTCAGACTGGAGTGCAGTGGCCGCTCCCGACCACCGCATCCTCGACCTGCTGGGTTCCGGCGATCCTTCCGCCTCAGCCTTCCAAGTAGCTGGAATTACAGGCGCACGCTACCACACCCGGCTAATTTTTTGATTTATTGTAGAGATGATGTCTCACCAAGTTGCCCAGATGGGTCTCGAACCCAGGTGCTCAGGCAATTCACTTACCTCAGCCTCCCAAGGCACTGGATTACAGGCTGAGCCACCGAGCCTGGCTGAGAAATAAATTTCTGTTGTTTATAAATTACCTAGTCTGAGGTACTTTGTTATAGCAGCACAGACTAAGACAATACTACTATTTACTGTAATAGTATAGGAAGGATGATAGTCTCACCTCTGCACATGGCAGTCTATGCTGTGGCAGGTAAGAGCATTGCTTCAGAGAAGTACAGAAAGAGGGAGCTAAGTGTAGAACTTTAGGAATGTACAGATTTCAGACCCGTAGGCCAGGTGTGGTGGCTCACACCTGTAATCCCAGCACTTTGGGAGGCTGAGATGAGAGAATTGATTGCTGAGCCCAAGTGTTCAAGACCAGCCTGGGCAACTTGGTGAGACCTGGTCTCTACAATACATCAAAAAAACTAGCGAGACGTGGTCGTGCTTGCCTGTGGTTCCAGCTACTTGGAAGGCTGAGGTGGAAGGATCGCCCGAGCCAAGCAGGTCAAGGCTGTGGTGCCTGTGAGCATGCCACTGCACTCTAGCCTGGGTGACAGCGTGAGACTCTGACTCAAAAAAAAAATAAAGAGATTTCGGATCCTCTGTAAGAAAGGAAAGATAATATTACAAAATTAGGTATAAATTCTCATTCTAAATAAATATTTAGAATAAGAGAAAAAATCATAAATTATGAGGTTTAACAAGATGACAGATATATCAAGAATTAAGATTCAGTGTGGTGGTTCAGACTCCTTAGTAGCCGGGACTACAGGGGGTATGTCACCACTCCCAGCTAATCTTTTGATTTTTTTGTGTAGCGACAAGGTCTTGCTGTATTGACTAGGCTGTTCTCAAACTCCTGTGCTCAAGCAATCCTTCTGCCTCCGTCTCCCAAAGCGCTGGGATTACAGCATGAGCCACTGTGCCTGGCCAGAAAGTGATTTAAAATACTAGGAATGATGTACATACAAAGTGAATGGAAGGCCTGTGTGTGGCAGTCAGGGCCAGCACTAGACGGGTGAATGAGTCCACAACACACCACTGCAGAGACATCTTGGAGTCAGAATGTTGCCGCTACTGCCAAATTGATGCAGTCCAATTTACAAACAGTATAGTTCTCAAAATGTAGTTTCCCAGACTAACAACATTAACATCATCAGCTGGGAAGTTATAGTTGAGACATACAAGTTCTCGGGCCTAACACCAAATTAGAAACTTTGGAGGTAGATTTAGCAATCTGTTTTTTAATCTTTGTTTTTTTGTTTTCGAGTTGGGGTTTCACTCTGTCACCCAGGTTGGAAGGCAGCGACACAATCATGACTCACTGCAATCTTGACCTCCTGGGCTCAGGCAATCCTTCTGTCTCAGCTTCCCAAGTAGCTGGAACTACAGGTGCGTGCCACCACGCCCAACTGATTTGATATTTTTTGTAGAGACAAGGTCTTGCTATGCTGCCCAGGCTGGCCTTGAACTCCTGGGCTCAAGCAATCCTCCTGCCTTGGCCTCCCAAAGTGCAGGGATTACAAATGTAAGCCAACAGGCTGTTTGGGTTTGTTTTTGTTTTTTGTTTTTTAGCATGTCCTGTTTGTTTTTTCTAGCATTTTTGACAGCAGGGACTGCTGTTGTGGAAGACAGTTTTTCCATGGATTGAAGGACAGGGAAGATCATCAGGCATTAGATTTTCATAAAGAGCATGTGACCTAGATCCCTTGCATGTGCAGTTCACAATAGGGTTTGTTCCTAGGAGAATTTAATGCTGCAACTGATCTGGCAGTAAGCAGAACTCCCCTCATCCACTATTCACCTGCTGTTTGGCCTGGTTCCTAACAGGCCACAGACTGGAAGTGCTCTATGGCCCAGGGATTTGGCACCCTTGCTCCAGGTGATTCTGATGCATGCTAAAGTTTGAGAACCATTGGCCCAGATAATTCCAGTTTACATAAGGGAGTCTGAAAAATAACAATTTTATTTTTAGTCCTGTAGTAAGAGAAGGCATCACAGGGGTAGGAATGGATACTGCATGCCAGTGACTAGATCCATCATATTCCACATGGCAACTGAAAGGAAGTTGTTGAATCTGGCAATTAGGAGACCATTCCGACCTTTTTAATATTTTGAGCTGTAGTCTCACTCTCGTTTAGGCTGGAGTGCAGTGGTACACTCATGGCCACTCCAGCGTCGACCTACTGAGTTCAGGTGATCCTTCCACCTCAGCCTTCCAAGTAGCCAGAACCACAGACGTGTGCCACCACACCCAGCTAATTTTTTGATTTATTGTAGAGATGAGGTTTTGCCCAGTTTTCCAGGCTGGTTTCGAACCTCTGGTCCCAGGCAATCCTCTCACCTCCCCTCCCAAAGTGCTGGGATTACAGGCGTGAGTCATCGCACCCAGCTCACTCTTGACTTTTGAGAGAAGAGTTTCTCTCGTGAGTCATAAGGGATGAGAGATGGAATGAGATTAAAATTGAAGTTAGGCTGGGTGTGGTAGCTCACTTTGGGAGGCGGAGGTGAGAGGATTGCCTGAGCCCAGTGGTTTGAGTCCATCCTGGGCAGCTTGGTGAGACCTCGTCTCTACAAAAAAATAAGAGCTGGGTGTGATGGTGCATGGCTGTAGTTCCAACTACTTGGAAGGCTGAAGAGGAAGGATCGCCTGATCCCAGCAGGTAGAGGCTGCAGTGGCCGTGAGTGTGCCACTGCACTCTAGCCTGGGTGACAGAGTGAGACTCTGACTCAAGAAAGAAAAAAAATTGAATTTTAGTGGATGAAGAACGAGACAGAGGGCTATTACAATTAGTGCAGCTATGCAGTCAAGGGGAGAAATGGGCTTTTAGCTGGAGCTCTAATCTTCCACCTCCCCCGTACTACGGGCCTGTGCCCCCCCACCCCGCCCCGCCGCCCCAGCTCTATTTCAGATACCTTTTTTGCTTCTGCAGCTCATTAGGGAAGTTTGTGGAGTAATTTTGAATGACTTAACTTCAAATTTCAAGGGAGCATAAACTTCAATTTAGTGTACACATGCAACTTACTGTATACCTAAAATTTGTTCAGAGCTTATATGTACCAGACACTGTGCTAGGCCCTTACTTTTTTTTTTTTTTTGAGTTGGAGT
>NW_007259473.1:162950-163837 GCF_000164805.1 Carlito syrichta
CCAGCATCTGTTGTTGTTTCTTTTATTAATGATGGCCATTCTTACTGGGGTTAGGTGGTATCTCAATGTGGTTTTGATTTGCATTTCTTTGATGATGAGTGAGGCTGAGCACTTTTCATGTGTCTGTTGGCTACCCATATATCTTATTTTGAGTAGTTTCTATTCATGTCTTTTGCCCACTTTTTAAAGGAGTTGTCTACTTTTTTTCCTTTTGGTGCATTTGAGTTCCTTGTAAATCCTAGAGGTTAGATCTTTGTCAGAGTAACAGTTGGCAATAATTTTTTCCCATTTATTGGGCTGTCTCCCTGCTCTATTGATGGTTTCTTTGGCTTTGCAGAAGTGCATTAATTTGATGAGGTCCCACTTGTCTATCTTTTTTTTTTTAAGGTATTGTCCTTTAGGGTTCTGATTAGGAATTGATTCCCAGTTCCATTTCCATAAGGGTGTCTCCTGCGTTTTCTAAGATTCTTATAGTTTGAAGTTTTATATTTAGGTCTTTGATCCATTTAGAGTTAATTTTTGTGTATGATGATAGGTAGGGTTCCTGTTTCAATCTTCTGCATGTGGTCAGCCAGTTTTCCCAGCACCATTTACTGAATAGGTTTTCCTCTCCCCAGTAGTTGTTGTTGGAGGTTATGGCAAAGATGAGTTGGTTGAGGAATTGAAGCTTTGCTTCCAGAATCTCTATCCTGTCCCACTGGTCTATGTGCCTGTTTTTATACCAATACCAGGCTGTTTTGATTATTGTAGCCTTATAGTAGAATTTGAAGTCTGAAAGTGTGATACCTCCTGCTTTGTTTCTCTTGCTGAGGATTATTTTGGCTATTCGTGGTCATTTATGTTTCCATATGAATTTCTGTATTGTCATTTCCAAGTCTGAGAAGAAT
>NW_007259473.1:163887-164567 GCF_000164805.1 Carlito syrichta
ATTTTTTGATTTATTGTAGAGATGAGGTCTCGCTGCCCAGGCGGGTCTCGAACCCGCCTCAGCCTCCCAAAGGCGCGGGATTACAGGCTGAGCCACCGAGCCCAGCTTATTATATGTTTTAATCTTTACAGCCACCATGTAGGATAGGTAACAAAATTGAACTGATTTGCCTGTGGCCATGGTCTGTCTTGTTTCTCTTTCCACCATGCCACACTTCCTTGCTCTGTAAACTCTCTGAACTTGCTGAAATGTGTTTTAATAGCAATGTCATTAAAAAAAAAAAAAAAAGCTGAGCATGGTGGCTCACACCTATAATCCCAGCACTATAGGAAGCAGAGGTGAGAGGATTGCCTGAGTTCATGGGTTCAAGACCAGCCTGGGCAACATGGCAAGACCTCATCTCTACAATAAATCCAAAAATTTGCTGGGTATGATGGTGCATGCCTCTAGTTCCAGCTACTTGGAAGGCTAAGGTAGAAGGATCCCCTGAGCCCAGCAGGTTGAGGCTATGGTGGCCGTGAGCATGCCACTGCACTCTAGCCTGGGCAACAGAGTGAGACTCCAACTTAAAAAAAAACCAAAAAACAAAAAAAAGACATGAAGGTGTATTTTGAACGAGAACATAGAAGCTTCAATTTATTGTTGCTATTTCCTATAATTTCTTTTTTTTTTTTTTTTTT
>NW_007259473.1:164644-166668 GCF_000164805.1 Carlito syrichta
GCAGTGGCCGCTCCCGGCCACCGCAGCCTCGACCTGCTGGGCTCCGGCGATCCTTCCGCCTCAGCCTTCCAAGTAGCTGGAATTACAGGCGCGAGCTACTACACCCAGCTAGTTTTTGATTTATTGTAGAGATGAGGTGTCATCAAGTTGCCCAGGTGGGTTTTGAACTCGCGGGCTCAGGCAATTCACTCACCTCGGCCTCCCAAAGTGCTGGGATTACAGGCTGAGCCACCGAGCCAGGTCTAATTTCTTAAATATTTATTTATTTATGTATTTTATTTATTTATTTATTTTGACTGGGTGTTTATTTTTTGAGTCAAAGTCTCACTCTGTCACCAGGCTAGAGTACAGTGGCAGGATCATGGCCACCACAGCCTCTACCTCCTGGGCTCAGGGGATCCTTCCACCTCAGCTTCCTAAGTCGGTGGAACTACAGGTGCACACCACTGTGCCTGGTGGATTTTTTTATTTTTTATAGTGACGATGTCTTGCTATGTTGCCCTGGCTGGTCTCGAGCTCCTGGGCTCAAGCAGTCCTCCGGCCTCGGCCTCCCAAAGTGCTGGGATTACAGGTGTGAGCCACCACATTCAGCCCACATAATCTTTTAGACATAGAAGAAAAGTACCTTATGTACATGCTAGACTAAAAAGTTGCTGCTAGGAAATATAGCATTTCCAATTAGTGAATTTTTTTTCAATAATAATACATTCCTGAGCTTTTTCATAAAGTGATCTTTTACAATGTTCCAAATTTGTCTTTTTTTCCTCCTACTCTTACTAGTTCTCAGGATCACATGCAGCCTATTAAGTAATTTGAAGCCAGGCTCGGTGGCTCAGCCTGTAATCCTGCGCCTTTGGGAGGCTGAGGTGAGTGGATTGCCTGAGCCCACGGGTTCGAGACCCACCTGGGAAACTTGGCGAGACCTCATCTCTACAATAAATTAAAAAATTAGCCGGGTGTGGTAGCGCGCACCTGTAATTCCGGCTACTCGGAAGGCTGAGGCGGAAGGATCGCCGGAGCCCAGCAGGTTGAGACTGTGGTGGCCGGGAGCGGCCACTGCACTCCAATCTGGGAGACAGAGTGAGACTCCAACTCAAAAAAAAAAAAAAGAAAGAAAGAAATTTGAACTAACAAATTAGATTAAAAATTAATAGTTAGCTGGGCATGGAGACTCACAACTGTAATCCCAGCACTTTGAGAGGCAGAGATGAGAGGATTATCTGAGTCCAAGGGTTTGAGACAAGCCTGGGCAACCTGGTGAGACCTGGTCTGTACAGCAAATCAAAAAATTAGCCAGGAATAGTGGCACATGCCTGTAGTCCCAGCTACTCAGGAGGCTGAGGCAGAAAGAATTGCCTGGGCCCAGCAGTTTGAGGCTGCGGTAGCCATGATCATGCCACTGGACTCCAGCCTGGGTGACAGAGTGAGACTTTGACTCGAAAAAGAAAACAAATAAGTTAGTGGTTAATGGATGCTTAAATGTTGGCAGTAGCTCGCTTTTTTATCTTTACTTTTCAGAAGAGCTGAGATTTTTTAAATGCTGCCCAAAGATGAGTAAACCACGCCCAGAAGCGGCACAGTCTCCCTGCCCAGGCCCTGTGGTCCCTCTGGTCTCTTCTTCTCCCAGCCTCCCTGTGGGCCTCTTGTGTTGCTCTCATCCCCTAGGCTCTCGTTCTTGCTTCTCTTCATCACTTTATGAGCTCGTCTTTCCTTTATTTTCCTTAGAATATGTAGAACCAATTTAAGCCTTGCTCTTTTCCCTGACTCTCCTCTTAATTTCTCTGATCAGCACAGATAAGACCTGGAGCCAAGTGACATAAACATGGTCTCCTCTACAGGAGAGTGGCCTGGGAGCACACTCTGCTTTACAACTCAGAAAGCAAAACCTCCACGAAGCACCAAGTATTTCTCTCTTTTCTGCCATTCTTGTAATCATTAGTGATAAGCCTTCTTTTAGTTATTTAGTGTGTGTGTGTGTGTGTGTGTGTGTGTTTGTGAGAGAGAGAGAGAGAGAGAGAGAGAGA
>NW_007259473.1:167329-203331 GCF_000164805.1 Carlito syrichta
CCACTGCACTCTAGTCTGGGCGACAGAGTGAGACTCCAACTCAAAAAAAAAAAAAATGTAGTATTTAACACTGGAATATGTTGCTAGGAGTAGATTTGAAAGGCTTCATTTTATCGTATAATAATGAATAACTTAAATATGATTTAACATCATGAGGGTTTTTTGGTTTTTTTTTTTTTTTGAATTGGAGTCTTACTCCGTCACCCAGGCCGAAGTGCAGTGGCATGCTCACGGCCACCACAGCCTTGACCTGCTGGGCTCAGGTGATCCTTCTGCCTCAGCCTTCCAAGTAGCTGGAACTGTGGGCATGCACTACCACACTCGGCTAATTTTTTTTTATTTATTGTAGAGATGAGATCTTGCCAAATTGCCCAGGCTGGTCTCGAACCCCCGAGCTCAGGCAATTATCTTGCCTCCACCTCCCAAAGTTGCTGTGATTACAGGTTTGAGCCACTGCACCTAACTATGATTTTTTTAAAGCCAACATTATTAATGATTTTAATACTTTTTCTTATTAGCTAAGAAATCTTCAAGGTAAACTTTTGATAAAAGAAACTGCACTGCAAGAGGTGAAGACTGAGCTAACAAGTTACAAAGAACATAATGTGCTACAGTCGTTCCAGATTATGTCCCTTAAAGAGGATATCAAGGACCTACAGGAAATTATTGCTTCTCTAACCAGAATTAAGTCTTTGAAAAACACCAATATTCAGGAACTTGAAAGAGGCAACTGGGATTTAACTGAAAGAATCATAAAACTAGAGAACCATCTAAGGTAGGGAATTTTCTGGTTTGTTTTCAAATATATCTTTTATTATAAACTTGCAAACAGCATATGAATTTCATATTCCTGATTGATCACAGAATTTAAACTGAATAGAATTTCACTTAATACCTGACCTAAAGTTATCATTTTTTAAAAATAAAAATGCTTATAATTGTTTGCAACATTTTTTTTTTTGAGTCAGGGTCTCCTGACTCTGTCACCCACACTGTAGTGCAGTGGCATGATCATGGCTCACCACAATCTCCACCTTCCAGGCTCTAGTGATCCTCCCACCTCAGCCTCCTAAGTAGTTGGGACTGCAGGCATGCACCAACACATCTGGCTAATTTTTAAATTTTTTGTAGGGTTGAGGTCTGGCTATGTTGCCCAAGCTGGTCTTGAACTCCTGGGCTCAAACAATCCTCCTGGCTCAGTCTCCCAAAGTGTTGGGATAACAGGCGTCAGCCACTGTGCAGAGCCCCTATTTAAAAAAAAATTTTGGCGGGACATATGGCTCAAGCCTGTAATCCTAGCACTTTGGGAGGCCGAGATGAGGGGATTGCCTGAGGCCACTGGTTTGAGAACAGCCTGGGCAACTTGGCGAGACCTCATCTCTACAATAAATCAAAAAATTAGCCGCACCTGTAGTTCTGGCTACTTGGAAGACTGAGGTGGAAGGATTGCTGGAGTCCAGCAGGTCGATGCTGGGGTGGCCGTGAGAATGCCACTGCACTCTAGCCTGGGTGATGCAGTGAGACTCCAATTCAAAAAACAAACAAAAATTTTTTTGTACTGAGATATAACTCACATATCTCAAGATTCAATTTAAAATGTACAATTCAGTCATTGTACAACCATCACCACTATCTAATTTCAGAACATTTTCATAATCCCCCAAATAAACCCCATGCTAGTATAATGCTGTCATTCCCCGTTTCACCCTCTCTCATTCTCGGAAACCACTAAGCTGCTTCTTTCTCTATGGATTTTCTTTTTCTGGACATTTCATATGAATCTAATTATCAAACGTGGCCACTGTCTGTCTTCTTTCTTTCTTTTTTTTTTTTTTTGAGTTAGAGTCTCACTCAGTCGCCCTGACTGGAGTGCAGTGGCCACTCCCGGCCACCGCAGCCTCGGCCTGCTGGGCTCCCGCGATCTGCCTCAGCCTTCCAAGTAGCTGGAACTACAGGTGCGCGCTACCACGCCCAGCTAATTTTTTGATTTATTGTAGGAATGAGGTCTTGCTAAGTTGCCCAGGCGGGTCTCGAACCCACGGGGTCAGGCAATCCACTCACCTCAGCCTCCCAAAGGCATGGGATTACAGGCTGAGCCACCGAGCCCGGCTTTTTTTTTTTTTTTTTTAGTTGGAGTCTCTTGTTGCCCAGGCTGGAGTGCAGCGGCATGCTCATTACCACCACAGGCTTGACCTGCTGAGTTCAGGTGATCTTTCTGTGTCAGCCTTCCAAGTAGCTGGAACTACACACGCATGCCACCACACCCAGTTAATTTTTGATTTATTGCAGCAACAAGGTCTTGCCATGTTGCTCAGGCTGGTCTTGAACCCCTGAGCTCAGGCAGTCCTCCTGCCTCTTTCTCCCAAAGTACTGGGATTACAGGCATGAACCACTGCACCCGGCTATATTTTTTTTTAATAGTTTTAGCGCTTACATTTATTTCTTTTATCCACTTTTACAAATTTTTGTATGTGATGTGAAATGATATCCCAATTCATTCTTTTTAATATAAACTTCCAATTGTCCTCAGCAGCATTTGTTGAAAAGACTGTACTTTCCCCTGTTGGGTATTCTTGGCACTCTTGCCAAAAATCAATTGGCCATAAATCTATGGGCTTATTTTTTCAGACCCTCAACTCTGTTCTGTTGGTCAATATGTCTGCCTTTATGCCCATATCACACTGTCTTGATTAATGTAGCTTTGTAGTATGTTTTGAAATGGAGAAGTATGAAAAGTCCAACTTATTTTATTTTCAATATCATTTTGGCTGTTCTGGGTTCCTTGCATTTCCACACGAAATTTAAGATCAGCTTGTCATTTTCTGTTAAAAAGGTAGCTGGATTTTGATAGGGACTGTGTTGAATCTGTTTATCAATATAATAATATTGTCTTCTAATTCATGAACATGGAATGTTTTTTCATTTATTTGGCTTCTTTAATTTTTTAAATAATGTTTTATAATTTGCAGTGTACATGTCTTATATTTCTTTGGTTAAATTTATTAATGAGTATTTTATTCTTTTTTGTGAATTATAGATGGAACTCTTTATTTCTTTTTTGGATTGTTCATTTTTAGGGAGTAGAAATAAAATTGATTTTGTATATTGATCTTCTGTTCTGCAACCTTGCTGAACTCATTCTTAGTTCTAATTGTGTGTGTGTGTGTATGTGTGTGTGTACTCCTTAGAATATTCTCTATACAAGACCATGTATTTGCAAAGAGATAGTTTTCATTCTTCCTTTCCAATCTGGATTTTTTTTTTTGAGTCAGACTCTCACTCTGTTACCTAGACTGGAGTGCAGTGGCATGCTCACGGCTACTGCAGCCACAACCTGCTGGGCTCAGGTGGTCCTTCCACTTCATCCTTCCAAGTAGTTGGAACTATAGGTGTGCACCACCACAGCTAGCTAATTTTTTTTTTTTTTTTATTAATTGTAGAGACAAGGTCTCACCAAGTTGCCCAGGCTGGTCTGAAACCGCTGGACTCAGGAAATCCTCTCACCTCTGCCTCCTATAGTCCTGGGATTATAGGTGTGAGCCACTGCGCCTAGCTTAATCTGGATGTTTTAAATTTCTTTTTTGGCTGGGCTTGCTGGTCAGCACTTTGGGAGACTGAGGTGAGTGGATTACCTGAGCCCATGGGTTCAAGACCAACCCGGGCAACTTGGCGAGACCTTGTCTCTACAATAAATCAAAAATTAGCCAGGCATGGTAGTGCACACCTGTAGTTCCAGCTACTCTCAGAAGGCTGAGGTGGAAGGATCGCTGGAGCCCAGCAGACTGATGCTAGGGTGGCCATGAGTGTGCCACTGCACTCCAGCCTTGACGATGCAGTGAGACTCCAACCCCAAAATAAATAAATAAATAAATAAATTACTTTTTCTTGCCTGCTTGCCTTGGCTCCAATCTACAGAACAATATTGAATAAGAGTGGTGAGAAGTTGGTAACCTTGCCTTGTTCTTGATTTTAGTGAAGCAAAGTTTTCAGTCTTTCACCATTAGGTATGATGTAAGCTTTGGGTTTTTTGATAGATGCCCTTTACAAGGTAGAGGAAGTCCTCTTGTATTTCTAGTTTGTTGAGTGATTTTATCACAAAAGTGTATTGGAGTTTGTCAAATGCTTTTTCTGTATCTATTGCAATGGTCATATGGTTTTGTCCTTTATGCAATTCAATACCTAGACCTATCGTTATTTAGTTGGTATACGGAGAGAGGAGATATTTGATTATGTGCCCTTGGCTGATAGGAGAAACAAAGTCATTAATTTTCCCTCTTACAATATGAATAATATTTGAGAAAATCACACAATATTAAAAGCTATTCTATTCAAATATGAATACTAGTGTGGCCTGTTTCAATTCTCTATTGGTTAGTATATGTCAGTTTAACTAATAGGTTGAGGTTTCTTTTGTATCTTGCATCTCCCAGATCACTTTTAAAAAGAAAATACTAGCCGGGCTCGGTGGCTCAGCCTGTAATCCTGCGCCTTTGGGAGGCTGAAGTGAATGGATTGCCTGAGCCCGCGGGTTTGAGACCCGCCTGGGCAGCAAGACCTCATCTCTACAATAAATAAAAAAATCAGCTGGGCGTGGTAGTGCATGCCTGTAATTCCGGCTACTCGGAAGGCTGAGGCGGAAGGATCACCGGAGCCCAGCAGGTCGAGGCTGCGTTGGCCGGGAGCGGCCAGTGCACTCCAGTCTGGGCGACAGAGTGAGACTCCAACTCAAATAAAAATAAAAAATAAAAAATATAAAAAATAAAAAGAAAATACTTAGCCAGTCATGGTGGCACATACCTTAGTTCCAGTTACTTGGAAGGCTGAGACAGAAGGATTGCCTGAGCCTAGCAGGTCAAGGCTAGGAAAAATTCATTGTTGAAAGAACTGCACTTTATGAAACATACACAAAGCAATTTTTCTGGACGAAGGAAAATGATCCCTCGCTGCTGGACAGAACTGTGGCATAGAGCGTGCCACTGTCCTCCAGCCTGGGTGACAGAGTGAGACTCTGACTCAAAAAATAAAATAAAATAAAATAAAAATAAAATATATAGAAGACTAAAATTGAGTAAAGAAATAAACCTTTATTCAGACTGAGAAATTAGTTAAACTTAAAGGCCTGCAAGCGGGATAATGGGGTTTCCTTTTCTTTTCTTTTTTTTTTCTGGTTGTGCGAAGAGTGTTTGAATTCAAGGAACTAAGTTCTAGTGAAGGACTGAATAAAAGCTGTTCGTCATTCAGATATCTTCTTAATGTTAAGCCACCACATGAAGTTGGCTAGATCCATAAGAGCTGACTGAACATGGTAAACTGTTTAACAAAATTTTGAATACAGCATAGCACACTATGGACTTTTTTTTAAACTCAGCCCTAAAGAGAAATATGGCTATATGACATACTGTGATGATTAATTTAATTTAATTTAATTATTTATTTTTTTGATTTAAAACTGATTTAATGAGCATTTTCACTGTACCAGCTGTGCATACTTCAAGATTAATTTTATATATCAACCTGACTGGGCCATGGAGTGCCCCATATTATTCTGGGTTTTTCTGTAAGGGTGCTTTTGCATAAGATTAACATTTAAAATTGAAATACTGAGTAAAGAAAATTGCCTGCCTTCATGTGAGTGGGCCTCATCCAATCAGTTGAAGGCCTGGCTAGAACAAAAAGATGGACCCTCCTGAGTAAGAGAGAAGTCTTCCTGCCTGATGACCTTCATACTTTGACATCAGCTTTTTCTCTTGCCTTTGGGCTAGAACTGTTGGCTCTTCCTGGTCTCAAGCCTACTGGCCTTTGGACTGAAACTACACCATCAGCTCTCCTGGCTCTCAGGCTTTCAGACTTGGGCTAGAACTACATCACTGGCTCCTCCAGGTTTCCAGCTTGCTGACTCCTCCTGCAAGAGTCCTTCTTGGGGTTTGCCAGCCTCCATAATTACATGAACCAATTCCTTACAATAGCACTCTCTCTCTCCCTCTCTCTGCCCCTTGTCTCTGTCTCCCCCCATCTGTCTGTCTCTCTCTCTCTTTCTCTGTCTCTGTCTCTCTACCTCTCACTGTCTTTCTTTACTCTTTATTCTATGCCACAGTTCTGTCCAGCAGCCAGGGATCATTTTCCTTCATCCAGAAAAATTGCTTTGTGTATGTTTCATAAAGTGCAGTTCTTTCAACAATGAATTTTTCCTTTTTTATTTTCCTTCTGAAACCTTGTTTATTTAATCTTCAATTGTGTTTTATTTTTTTCGAGTTAGAGTCTCACTCTGTTGCCCAGGCTGGAGTGCAATGACACATTCATGGTCACTGCAGCCTTGACCTGCTGGGTTCAGGCAATCCTTCTGCCTCAGTCTTCCAAGTAGCTGGAACTTTAGGCACACACCACTATGCCTGGCTGATTTTTTAATTTATTGTAGAAATGAGGTCTAAGTTGCCCAGGCTGCTCTTGAATCCCTGGACTCAGGCAATCCTCTCACCTTGACCTCCCAGAGTGCTGGGATTACAGGCTTGAGCCACTGCACTGGCCTTCATCTTCCATTTTGAAAGGTAATTTAACTAGGTTTAGAATTCTGGGTTGTCTTTCATCCTCCCTCCCTCCTTCCTTCCTTCCTTCTATCTTTCTTCCTTTCTCCCTTCCTTTCCTCCCTTCCCTTTCTCCCTCCCTTTCTTTCTTTCTCTCACTTTGTTGCCCAGGGTGGAATCAGTCATGACTCACTGCAACCTACAACTCTTCGGCTCAAGCAATCTTCCTGTATCAATCTCCCAAGTAACTGAGACTACAGGTGTGTGCCACCGCACTCAGCTCATTTAAAAAAAAAAAAAATTATAGAGATGAGGTCTCACTGTTTTGCTCAGACTGGTCTCGAACTCCTGGGCTCAAGCCATCCCCCTGCCTCCACTTCCCAAAGTGCTGTGATTACAGGCATGAGCCACCTCACCCAGTTCAGTATTTTTTCTTTCAGCACTTTAAGATGTCATTCCATTATCTTCTGACATTTACAGTGTCTATTGAAAAGTCAGCCATCAGTCTTATTTTTACATCTTTGAAGGGAATATGTCTTTCTCTAGCTGCTTTTACCTGATAGCAATTTGTGTATGACATGTCTTGATGTGACTGGCTTTGCGTTTATCCTGCTTGGGATTTGCAGCACTTATTGAATCTGTCAGCTGATTGTCTTTATCAGATTTGGAAAATTCCTGGGAATTATTTCTTCAAATACTGTTTCTATGCCATTCTGTCACTACTCTCATTCTAGGCTGCAATTACAGATGTGTTAGTTAGCCTTTTTGAGTATGTCCTGCTCTGCGTTTTCAATGTAGAGTCTATATGTCTCTAATATAATTTTTAGAATTAAAAATTGTTCTTTAGAGAATTTGGATCATTTCTAATTACCTGTCCAAAATACACTAATTCTGTAGGATGCAATTCTTAGCAGACAAAATTCACAGAAGATGAACTAAAACTTTAAACTAGATTCAGGGTAGAAAATATTACCAGTATCTAGCAATTGGTAATCAAAACAAGAAACAAATAATGAACTGCTTTTATCTAAGTTGTTTATATATCTAATGATTAAACAAGTTTTTACATATGTTATTCTCTATTGCTGTACTATTATTTCTAATTCCTTTTCCCCTCATTGAATCCCAACTTAAGATCTCATTCAGGTGTTATTAAAATAGGAATATTTACATACCTGTGGAACCTCCTGATTCCCCCAACATTACCAGTTGTAGGGTACATGTGGACATAAATATGGGGAAAACAGATCCTGGGGATTCCTAAAGGGGAAGGGGAAGGAGGGTGTCCAGAACTGAAAAGCTACTTATGGGGTAGCATGCTCACTGTTTGGTTGACAGGTTCAGTAGAAGCCCAAACCTCACCATAGTGCAGTATACCCATGCAACAAACCTGCATATGTAACCCCTGAATCTAAAATTTTAAAAATGTATATTACCAGGCAACTACTTATATCCAAATTTCACCATAAAAAGAATGGTTTCAAAATTGACCTCCCCAGGGGAACTATGTGACAGGTCTTAATACAGGAGAAAATACTATTTCTTTCCATTTCTTTTTTTTTTTTTTTTGAGTTGGAGTCTCACTCGGTTGCCCAGACTGCAGTGCAGTGGCCGCTCCTGGCCACCACAGCCTCGACCTGCTGGGCTCCGGAGATCCTTCTGCATCAGCCTTCCGAGTAGCCGGAATTACAGGCATGCGCTACCACGCCCGGTTGATTTTTTGATTTATTGTAGAGATGAGGTCTCGCAGCCCAGGCGGGTCTCGAACCCGCGGGTTCAGGCAATCCACTCACCTCAGCCTCCCAAAGGCGCGGAATTATAGGCTGAGCCACCGAACCCGGCTCTTTCCATTTCTAATCTCTCCCTAGAAATACTTGGATAACTGCATAGCTTTTTAACTTTTTTTAACTGCATACATTTTTACTTGATATGCATATTTAATATATTTTAAAAGAGGGAATTTTCTTCTTACCATTTTTTTAAAGTCAGGGTTTCTCTGTGTCACCCAGGTGGGAGTGTAGTGGCATGATCACAGCTCACCACAACCTCGACCTCCTGGACTCAGGTGATCCTTCTGCCTCAGCCTCCTGAGTAGCTAGAACTACAGGCACATACTACCACACCCAGCTAGTTTTTTTTTTTTTTTTTTTTTTAGTTGGAGTCTCACTGTTGCCCAAACTGGAGTGCAGTGGCCGCTCCCGGCCACCGCAGCCTCGACCTGCTGGGCTCCGGCGATCCTTCCACCTCAGCCTTCCGAGTAGCTGGAACTACAGGCTCACACTACCACGCCCGGCTGATTTTTTTTTTTTATTTATTGTAGAGATGAGGTCTCGCCTGCCCAGGCGGGTCTCGAACCCGCGGGCTCAGGCAATCCGCTCACCTCAGCCTCCCAAAGGCACGGGATTACAGGCTGAGCCACCGAGCCCGGCACCCAGCTAATTTTTAAAAATCTGTGTAGAGATGAGGTCTCACTAAGTTGCCTAGGCTGGTCTGGAACTCCTGGGCTCAATGGATACTGCTGTCTTGACCTCCCAAAGTGCTTGGTGTACAGGCATGAGTCACTGCTCCTGGCCTTTTCTTAACCATTTTTTAATTGAAATTTGAAAATTGGTTGTGTTGGTTTCGTGATGCTATTACCTACTGATATCTTACACAGAGTACATCTGGTTGAAAGAGAAAAGGCAGAGCGAAAAGCAGACTTTTTGGAGAAAAAGTTCTCAGAGACTAACAGATTCACCCCGTACATGCATATGAAGGGACAAGAAGATTCCTTGGATATTATTGTGATGAAGGTGAGAACAAATGTTGGCTGAGTTTTGAAGAAACAAGAGTTTTTAAAAATGTTTATTTTTTTAGTCAGGTTGTTACTCTGTTGCCCAGGCTGGAATGCAGTGACACTATCACAGCTTGCCACAGCCTCATCCCCCTGGACTCAGCTGATCCTTCCACCTCAGCCTCCTGAGTAGCTGGGACTGTAGGCATGTGCCACCAAGCCTGGCTAAGTTTTTTGTTTGATTAATTGTTTGTTTGTTTTTATAGAGATGGGGGTCTCACTATGTTGCCCAGGCTGATCTGGAACTCCTAGTCTCAAGTGATCCTCATTTGAGCCTCCCCAAATTCTGAGATTATAGGCATGAGCCACTGTGCCCAGCCTAGAAACAGGATTTTTATTACCTTGAGTTACTCCAGGAGATAAGTGGTAACTTTTTTTTTTTTTTTTAAGTAAGAGTCTCACTCTGTTGCCCAGGCTGGAGGGCCTTATCACAGCTCGCTGCAGCCTCGACCTCCTGGGCTTGTGATCCTTCCACCTCAGCCTCCCAAGTAACTGGGACTACAGGTGCACACCACTACACCTGACTAATGTTTTGAATATTTTTAGAGACGAGGTCTTACTATGTTGCCCAGGTTGTTCTCAAACTCCTGGGCTTAAATAATCCTCCTACCTCAGCCTCCCAAAGTGCTGGGATTACAAGCATCAGCCACCATTCCTGGCCAAATTGTTAAATGTTGACTAGTTTGTTGTTCCTCTTTTTTTTTTTTTTTTTTTTTAGTTGGAGCGTCACTCTGTCGCCCAGACTGGAGTTCAGTGGCCGCTCCGGGCCACTGCAGCCTTGACCTGCTGGGCTCCGGCGATCCTTCCGTCTCAGCCTTCTGAGTAGCCGGAATTACAGGCATGCGCTACCACGCCCGGCTGATTTTTTGATTTATTGTAGAGATGAGGTCTCGCCTGCCCAGGCAGCTCTTGAACCTGCGGGCTCAGGCAATCCACTCACCTCAGCCTCCCAAAGGCGCGGGATTACAGGCTGAGCCACCGAGCCCGGTTTTGTTGTTCCTCTTCTTAGTGGAGGATCCAAGGAAGCAGCACGGCATGGTGGACTGGATGCCTTTTTGTTGCGTGGAGAGAGTGTGAGGAGGACTGGAGGGCTCTGTGGTACGGAAGAGAAGGTTGGAGGGAATGGGGATGTGAAAGCTAGTGGGTGACATGCAGGCATTTACATTTGTGGTGTGGGTGAGTTCCTGTTGCTGCTGAAATCTAGGTTTGTGAATGTAGGTGTAGATGGCTGAACAGCAGGGTGTAGGTGAAAGCCATGGGAACTGAGGCTTAGAAATCACAAATCTAAGTTACTTGGTGGGTCATCTACATTAGCCGTTGACATCTAGAATGATGGCGTGAGTTGGGTTTAGGAGTGGACGTGAGCCTTGTCTTGGCAGACACGTGGTGAGTGGACAGCATCACAGAGGTTTGTAGAGTAGGGAGACAGACCAGTATCAAGGAAGTGGTGAGCGTTTACTTTAAAATCCTTCAACTACAACAGCATATTATATAATCTGCATGTAAAACAAGGTCTTATAAGACCCAATTAAAGCGAAGGGTTCCATTAACAAAATTCAGCAACTACTTTCACAGTAGTTTAAAGTAATCCCCATTTTATTTTTGAGACGGGGTCTCACTCTGTCACCAAGCTGGTGTGCAGTGGCACAATCATGGCTCACCGCAGCCTCAATCTGTAATCATCCTGCTTCCACTGTGACTAAGACAAGGGAAAAAAATGCTTGTACTTCTCCTTTCCCTGAGTTCCTGAGGCAGGTTAGACATAGATGGAAAAGATTCTTGTAGGCAGTGTAAATTAAAATAGGGTAAGCATTCAGACATCTTTCTTATCTGTACACATTCTTTACCCAACTGACAAGGTACAACAGACTTGACCCACCTTGCAGGCTGGAATGTGGATCAACCAGTGCAGGAAATCACAGAAGCAGTAGAGAATTACCCCAAACACAGAAACCATGTTCTAAGAAAAGCTCAAATCCAGTTAGTAATAACTTTTTTTTTTTTTATTTTTGAGTCGGAGTCTCACTCTGTTGCCCAGGCTGGAGTGCAGTAGCATGCTCACTGCCAGTGCAGCCTCGACCCGCTGGGGTCAGGTAATCCTTTCTTCAGCCTCAGCCTTCCAAGTAGCTGGAGCCACAGGTATGCACCACCACACCTGGCTAATTTGTTGATTTATTGTAGAGACAAGGTCTCGCCAAATTGCCCGAGTTGGTCTCAAACCCATGGGCTCAGGAAATCCTCTCACCACTGCCTCCCAAAGTGCTGGGATTACAGGTATGAGCCACCACACCTGGCTAATTTTTAAATTCTATCATTCCTTCTACATTTATGAGCTCAGATTTTTCTGTAGTGAGTTTACCCTCATCAGTTGGGGCTGTCTGGTTAGCTGCTTCTCTAAGCTAATTTTCTTGTGTTCTCCACACCATCATTTCAACACTTCTTGTTCCAGTTTGCTCTTTTGAGTATGCCCTTGTCTCTCTTGTTACTCTTTTTTTTTTTTTTTTTTTTGAGTCAGAGTTTCACTCTGTTACCCAGGCTGAGTGTAGTGGCACGATCACACCTTACTGCAGCCTCAACCTCTTAGGGTCAGGCGATCCTTCCACCTCAGCCTCCAAAATAGCTGTGACTACAGGTGCATACCATCACACCCAGCTAATTTTTAACTTTTTTGTAGAGACAGGGTTTCTTATGTTGCCCAGACTGGTCTTGAACTCCTGGGCTCAAGCAACCCTCCTGCCTTGGCCTTCCAAAGTACTGGGATTATAGATGTGTGGTTCACTGTGCCCAGCCTCTTGTTACTCTTTAAATCTTTCTTTGTATTTAGGTTCTTTTCTCCTGAAGGTTTGTGTAGTGACAATATTTATATTTTAAAAGAAGGGAAGTTGATGTATCTGTATTAAATTCCAAATGGAAGCTTAACCTGTGTGTTGGCATATTTAGGATAAGGGTGAAGCTATCCTGGCCAAGAACTTTGAGAGAGACAACATCTTTCCCTCCAAAGGACCAAAAGATGGACAGAAAATTTGGGATAAATGTCAGCAAGATTTGATCCATAAAGAAAACCCAACATCTAAGTTAGACAGACCTCAATATTCATTTGACTGGGGAACGAAAACTGCACAATTCCAATATCACAATTTCCTTGGTCAGTTGGCTACTCTTCTGAGCGACAGTGCTGTCCCCATACCAGCCACAGAGGAGGCTCTGAAAGAGAGGATTCTGGAAATCAGTGCAAATGAGAAATCTTGGAAGTCTGTAAGTGTATACATATAAAAGTTATTCTTTCCAATTTGTTTCTTTTATAATGTTGATTTTAATATTAGCCAATTTCGTAAGCTCTGTGACTCCAAGTTATAATTTTGATTTCATTTTTATTATTATGGGAAATATTATTCCATTATTATATTGGGTAGTATAGTATGATTGTTAAGAGCTCAGAGCTCTGGTATGAATCCCAGCCTTGTTACTTGCCAGCTGTGTGCACTGGGCAGGTTACTTACCTTCTCTGTGCCTCATTTTCATTTGTAAAATGGAGGAAGGTGGCCGTTTCTACCTCATAGAGTGATTGCAAGACTTAAATGATTTAATACATGATAAATGCTTAGTTCAGTATAAGTTCAATACACATTAACTTTAAAATACTGCTATGGTGAAGATAGTGTTTACATGATGACCCAACACTGGTCAGTTCAGTCAGGGCAGTAAAATAAATGACCAGACCAGTTCATTTGAACTTGCTGATCAAGTCTATCAAATGATTGAATCAGCAGATTTAAGTGGATGCATTTTATCTGTCTCCAGATAACTTTAGTAAAATGTCATGACTTTTCACCCTAAAGTTCAAATGATGATAGGTACAGTCAGCTCTCCACATCTGTGTCTTCTACACCCATGAATTCAACCAACGGGGGATTAGAGTTAGGGTTAGGGTTTTCGTTTTTAGGATTTTTTTAGGAAGTAGGATTTATAGCCGGGCTTGGTGGCTCAGCCTGTAATCCCACGCCTTTGGGAGGCTGAGGTGAGTGGATTGCCTGAGCCCGCGGGTTCGAGGCCCGCCTGGGCAGCGAGACCTCATCTCTATAAGAAATCAAAAAATCAGCCGGGCACGGTAGCGCATGCCTGTAATTCCGGCTACTCGGAAGGCTGAGGCGGAAGGATCGCTGGAGCCCAGCAGGTCGAGGCTGCGGTGGCCGGGAGCAGCCCCTGCACTCCAGTCTGGGTGACAGAGTGAGACTCCAACTCAAAAAAAAAAAAGAAAGTAGGATTTATTGGGAGGACAGAAAAGCTCCCACAGTGGAAGGGGACCTGAAGGGGTTGCCCCAAAATAAAATAGTTTATGCTCAAATTTGCCAAAGTTACTAAGATAATTCTAAAAAGAAAATCCACTAGTTACGGGTTAAAATAAAAATTGTCATCCCTATCATGCCAGATTCTTACATGTCCAACAGCTCTGTTCTTTGGGTCTTTCCACCTTTGTTCACCTTCCTCGGTAGAACCAAAGACATCAGCCTTTCCTTAACTCCATTCCCTAGTCCCCAACGAGCATGGACCAATGCATCAATTCCATTGTGGTAAAAAGTTTTAAAAGATCCTTGTCTTTGGGAATTTCTTCTAACTTCTTTTTATTTTATTTTATTTTGTTTTGCTTTATTTTATTTTGTAGGAGTCGGTGTCTCACTCTATGGCCCAGGCTGGAGTGCAGTGGCATGCATGCTCACGGCCACCCCAGTGTTGACCTGCTGGGCTCCGGCAATCCTGCCTCAGTCTTCCAAGAAGCTGGAACTATACGAGTGCGCTACCACATCCGGCTAATTTTTTCATTTATTTTAGAGATGAGGCCTCACTATGTTGCCCAGGCTGGTCTCAAACCCTGGGCTCAGGCAATCCTCTTGCCTCGGCCTCCCAAAGTGCTGGGATTACAGGCTGAGCCACCGAGCCCAGCCTTCTAACTTCTTGTCACCACTTATTCGGTGAACCAGATCTGACAGTTCATTTTCAAAAGGAGCCAGGATAACACAGAGCACAACACTCTTCAGAGTCTGCTGCCACTTTTCTCTTTCTGCCTGTATACAGGGAGTGTCATATATCGCTCTGTAGTGCTTACAAATAGACAAATAGGATCCCTCGTGCTGATCCAGCTGGATCATCAAATTATAGTATTTCAACTTTAATTTCTCTGTATTTTCTTCCTGGAAAAATTTGGTGTTAATCTTCTTGTTGATGGTTTGTGTCCAGATGTAATCCTTCACCGTGAGGCAGAGCCTCATTTGCTCCAGAAAGAACTCCACTGGCTCCTTCTTCTCCATTGACCCATAAGTTTCCACCTATAACTCTTGTAAGATGGAAGCTGCCTCTTTCACATCGCCATTTTGCTCTCTTATAGTTGCTAAGGTTTTAGTTAGTTGAGCACACTCAATTTCAACATCAATCTTTCCTTTTGTAACCATTCGTAGAGTATCAATTAATCAAAGTTTAATTGGAAGGTCTGTTATTTCAGCATAGGTACAGCACCGTTGAACCATTTTTGCAACAGCTTGTTTTAACCGACTCCTCCTTTTGGACAAAAGCATAATATTTTCATTCAGGAAATCCCATTTTTTAGCCTCGTAGCACATCCTCACTACTGCAACTAAAATACAGAATGTAGACACACTGTTGGAAGCAGTACAAGACTGTTTTTCCAAAGAAAGAAGGGTTACAATAACTTCCTGAAGTCGTTCTTCCTTGGCTAGCTTCTCGCACTCGGGTAGGCGCTGGTCCACCATGGTGCTGTAGTCTGCCCCCATCTTGACAATGTGCCCGTCTGCCATGGTCCTTGCCTGAACCCAGACGCAATTTTTTAAAAATATTTTTTGACCGGGCGCTATGGCTCAAGCCTGTAATCACAGCACTTTGGGAGGCCAAGGTGAGAGGATTATCTGAGCTCAGGGGTTCGAGACCAGCCTGGGCAACTTGGTGAGACCTTGTCCCTACAATAAATCGAAAAATAAGCTGGGCATGGTGGTGCCCTCCTGTAGTTCCAGCTACTTGGAAGGCTGAGGCAGAAGTATTGCCTGAGCCCAGCAGGTCGAGACTGCGGTGGCCCTGAACATGCCACTGCACTCCAGCCTGGGTGACAGAGTGAGACTCCAACTCAAAAAAATAAAAATAAAATTAAAATAATTAGAAGAAGCCAGGCTTGGTGGCTCAGCTGTAATCCCACGCTTTGGGATTTAACCGGGCGTGGTAGCATGTGTCTGTAGTTCCAGCTACTCGGAAGGCTGAGGCGGAAGGATCGCTGGAGCCCAGCAGGTCGAGGCTGCGGTGGCCAGAAGCAGCCACTGCACTCCAGTCTGGGCAACAGAGTGAGACTCCAACTCAAAAAAAAAAAAAAATAGTTAGAAGAAATTCCCAAATACAAGAATCTTTTAAAGCTTTTTACCACCATGGAATTGATGCATTGGTCCCTGCTTGTTGAGGACTGTGGAATGGAGTTAAGGAAAGGCTGATGTCTTTGGTTCTACCGAGGAAGGTGAACAAAGGTGAAAAGACCTGAAGAACAGAGTTATTGACCATGTAAGAATCTGGCATGATAGAGATGATAATTTTTATTTTAACCCATAACTAGTGAATTTACTTTTTAGAATTATCTTAGTAACTTTGACAAATTTGAGCATAAGCTATTTTATTTAAAAAAAATAAAAATAAAATAAAATTACGTCTGTACTGAACATGTCCAAACTTTTATCCTTGTGGTTTTCCCCCAAACAATGCAGTGTAACAACTATTTACATAGCATTTACATTATGTTAGGTATTATAAGTAATCTAGAGATGATTTAAAGTGGACAGGATAGGTTACCTACAAACACCACCCCATTCTGTATTAGGGACTTGGGAATTCGTGAATTTTGGCATCCCTGGGATATCCTGGAGCCAGACTCCCATGGACACTGAAGGTCGATTGCATATTACTTAGACTCGGTGTTAGAGGAAACTGTTACACAGTAGCCTGTTTAGGGTTCCTAATGTTTTTATGCACTGTTCTCTTGAAATTCATGGTCCAGCTTTATTTCTCAGTACTAACTAAAGTATCTTATTTTTGTGTATCAAAGCTTTCTATTTATTTTTTTAACCAACTTATTTCAAATCTTAAAAGTCTTCCTTATTCATCTCCTTGGTAACATTGTCACTACGATCAGTGTCTATATAAATAGAACTTGCACATCATTTAAAACTACATAGAGACCATGAACCATCAGGAAGCTTTTAATATTTTTTTTTTGGGGGGGGGAATACATATATATTTTTTTTCTTACAGAGAACCAAAGGTCTTCAGCAGGAAATTCAGATGCTTTCTAAGCAGCTGGAACAGCTACGACATCTTTATGCAGAAGCTGCTCAAGGATCATCCCAAACTGAAGAAAAATATTGGGAACAAAAAAGACCCTTGAGACGTCTGGAAGGGAAAATCGCGATCAATGACATCTTTCCAGGAAGATTAGACTCTGACAGGAAGAAAGTAAGAATTTCCTGCTTAGTGTTGAAGTATAAGTATTTCTTTTGGCCGGGCCCAGTGGCTCATGCCTGTAATTCCCACACTTTGAGAGACTGAGGTGGGAGGATTGCCCGAGCCCAGGAGTTTGAAACTATCCTGGACAACATTTAAAAAAAAAAGCAGCCGGGCTCGGTGGTTCAGCCTGTAATCCCAGCACTTTGGGAGGCTGAGGTGAGTGGATTGCCTGAGCCTGCAGGTTCAAGACCCGCATGGGCAACTTGACGAGACCTCATCTCTACAATAAATCAAAAATTAGCCGGGCGTGGTAGCGCACGCCTGTAGTTCCAGCTACTTGGAAGGCTGAGGTGGAAGGACCGCTGGAGTCCAGCAGGTCGAGGCTGCAGTGGCCGGGAGCAGCCACTGCACTCTAGTCTGGGTGACAGAGTGAGACTCCAACTCAAAAAAAAAAAAAAGCACTTTTTGATATAATGATTGCATTTTATCAACAGCTTTAACATTATCGAATGTTTAAAGCTGTTAATACTATTTATACTTTTCTTAATTCTGGAAAAGTGGGGAAATTTTGCTACAAATCCTTAAAGCTTCCGGTTTTCTAAAAAAGCTTCTCCTCTTTCCTTATATCCATTTCTCTATTGTATGTTTATTTGATTTTTATTGTGAGGATATCCATTAATGTGTTGTATCTAACGTACCCTTAGAAAAACATTAGAAAAAAAGGAACTTAAAGGGATGACTCTCGTATGCAGGATCTGCAACCCTGGGGCTGCTTACTGGTACCAATTCGTGGCCTGTTAGAAACTAGGCCACACAGCAAGAGGTGAGCGGCCCACAACTGGAGCTCTGTCTTCTGTCAGGTCAGCCTCTCCATTAGACTCTCATAGAAGCTGGAACCCTTTTATGAACTGCACTTGCGAGGGATCTAGGTTGCGGCTCCTTATAAAAATCTAATGCCTGATGTTCCCTCCCACCTCCCAACTACCGTTGGTGGAGAAACTGTCTTCCATGAGATTGGCCCCTGATGCCAAATAGGTTGGAGACTGCTGCTTTTTTTTTTTTTTTTTTTTTGAGTCGGAGTCTCACTCTGTCGCCCAGACTGGAGTGCAGTGGCCGCTCCCGGCCACCACAGCCTCGACCTGCTGTGCTCAGGTGATCCTTCCGCCTCAGCCTTCCAAGTAGCTGGAACTACAGGCGCACACCACCACGCCCAGCTCATTTTTTGGATTTATTGTAAAGATGAGTTCTCGCCAAGTTGCCCAGGCGGGTCTCGAGCCCGCGGGCTCAGGCAATTCACTCGCCTTGGCCTCCCAAGGCACGGGATTACAGGCTTGAGCCACCGAGCCCCGGGAGACCGCTGCTTTAATGGGAGAATTTCAGGCACTGTGATAGCGCAATATGGTGGATGTTGGTGAGGGACCATGAAGACCTCTCTTGACACTTGACTGTGTAGATCATTCATTACCTTCCCTACTTTCTGCTTCCCACATCTGTAAGGAAAAAGGCAAACCTAAAGTGAGATGGAAATAGGTTGCGATATAATTTATTTTCAGGAGTTTCTGTTGTTGTTTTACTACATCTTCGCAGAATTGTCTGTCACACCTAGACCTTTGTTATTCCATTTTTGTAATTGCTATGACCAAAGTGTAATCTCACTTACTGAGTCACCTAGCATTCACTCATTTAGTCTTTCAGCTCATTCATTCATTTTTTTCATCTAATATTTATTGAACATTCAGACTTTAAAAACTTATAAGCACTCAGTGAATTGATGCTGTGTACCTCCACAGAGCCCAATGATTAATACATTTTCTACTTCTGCTCTTGAACATGTGAATGATAATGATTCATTTCCATATAGCATTTTAGAAATGCTATATCAAAACTAAAGGATATACAAATAATACATTTCTTTTTTTTTTTTTTTTCAAGTCAGAGTCTCACTCTGTTGCCCAGACTGGAGTACAGTGGCATGCTCATGCTCATGGTCACCTCAGCCTCTACCTGCTGGGCTCAGGCAATCCTTCCCCATCAGCCTTCCAAGTAGCTGGTACTGCAAGAGTGTGCCAACATACCCGGCTAATTTTTTGATTTATTGTGGAGACGAGGTCTTGCCAAGTTGCCCAGGCTGGTCTCGAACCCCTGAGCTCAAGGCAATCCTCTTGCCTCTGCCTCCCAAAGTGCTGGGATTACAGGCATGAGCCACTGCTCTTGACCAAATAACACGTCTCTACAATCCTTGAAAACATGTTAAAAGATTTGAAGAAAATGATAATAATCTTCCCTACCCTTGTTCTGCCTGTTTCCTCTCAGTAACCAATATGCCTTTCATTACTACTGCCATGCTTATGGACGTATACAAGTCCGTGCATGTGAGTGTTGGTGTTCTTACAACACTGGGATTCTACTAGTCAAAACTTCTTAATACTCCCTCCCCAGTAAGATGTAAGTACTTAATGGTCTTTCCTTAGATCAAAAGATGTCGATTTAAATCATTCTTTCAATGACTGTAAAGTATTTCACAGTGTGTATGTAAACTAAATGTATTTAACCAGTTCCCTATTGATGGACTATAACTATATGTTTGTTTGTTGAGAGTTGGAGTCTCACTCTGTCACCCAGGCTGGAGTGCAGTGGCATTGATCACGGCTCACTGCAACCTGGATCTCCTTGGTTCAGGTGATCCTTCTGCCTCAGACTCCTGATTAGCTGGGACTTTGGATGATTTTTGCTGTCTATAAAACATTGTCTTTTTTTGTTCTTTACAATATAATGCCTATATTGCCTTAAATTCCTCCATTGTTATAAGTTATGTTTACTAATTTGGTTTTCTTTTGGTTTATAGTGTTGAGTTGACAAATTTAACATGTTTCCATTTATTACAGTCATTACTATATAATGACTTATTTTTGCTAACTTATTTCATAATTCCCATATATCTTACTACTTTTTATTTGCCGGGCTTATTTTCCTTGTTTCTTTTAGATAGATCAAATTTTCTTTTCCTGGTTTCAAAGGTATATATTCTATTTTCGTCTTATGATAGAATCCTCAGTCAAGAACCACACTCTTGTTTACTTAATATTTATAAGAATGTCGGCCAGGCTCAGTGGCTCAGCCTGTAATCCCGTGCTTTGGGAGGCCGAGGTGAGTGGATTGCCTGAGCCCACAGATTCGAGACCTGCCTGGGCAACTTGGCGAGACCTCATCTCTACAATCAAAAACTAGCTGGGTGTGGTAGTGCGCACCTGTAGTTCCAGCTACTTGGAAGGCTGAGGTGGAAGGATAGCCGGAGCCCAGCAGGTCGAGGCTGCGGTGACAGAGTGAGACTTCAACTCAAAAAATATATATATTTATAAGAATGTCATGTCCTTTTGGCCTCTGACTTCAACCCTCTCTAATGTTGATATTTTCTAAATTTAATTTAATTTCTGGTTGCTTGACTGTACTTTCTCTGTTTTATCTTATTTGATTTTGATTTTGATTTTTTGACTTGGAGTCTCACTCCTTTACCCAGGCTGGAGTGCAGTGTCATGCTCACGGCTATTGCAGCCTTGAATGACTGGGCTCTGGCAATCCTTCCGCCTCAGCCTTCCAAGTAGCTGGAACTACAGGCGCACCCTACCACCCCCGGCTAATTTTTTATTTTTATTGTAAAGATGAGGTCTCGACAAGTTGCCCGGTCTTGGTCTTGAACCAGCTGGCTCAGGCAATCCTCTTGCCTCAGCCTCCCAAAGTGCTGGGATTACTATATATTTTATTTTAATTGGCTTTTTTTTCCGAGACAATCACTAGACTTGTCCAAGGTGTTTTGTCACCCTTAGTTGTATACCTCTTGAAGCATGCTCCAAGATTTTTCTCCTTAGTTTAGTATTTTTCAAAAAATAGTTTAAAAAAATTTTATGTTTGCTTTAGGCAACTTGACTTATACATTAGAAATAACAAAAAGTATGCTGATGTTCCATTAAAAAAAAAATTTGGTCTTTGGATGACTAAATCCTGATAACGTTTTTATTATGCCCTTATATTTGGCTGACAATTTGGCTGTATATAAACTTCTAGGTTCAACATTTTTAAAATTCAACTTCTTAAAAATATCTCTTTGAGTTCCCTGTTATTTTGAGAAGTTTGATATCAATGTAATCAGAAATTTTTTTAGGAAGCTTTTATTATTTTTTCATTTACTTTAATATTCTTTTCTCTTTTTTTGAGTTGGAGTCTCACTCTTTTGCCCAGGCTGGAGTGCAGTGGCACACTCATGGCCCCCCCTGCGTCGACCTGCTGGGCTCTGGTGATCCTTCCGCTTCAGCCTTCCAAGTAGAGGGAACTACAGGCGCACACTACCACACCCAGCTAATTTTGATTTATTGTAGAGATGAGGTCTCGCCAAGTTGCTTGGGCTGGTCTCCAACACACAGGCTCAGGCAATTCACTCTCCTCGGCCTCCCAAAGTGCTGGGATTACAGGTCACCGAGTCCCTCCTGCTTTGATATTCTTAAACATGCTTAGATTTAGTTTTTCCCTTATCGCTCTTGTTTAGCAGTTTATGATCTTTTTATTTTTATTTTATTTTATTTTTTTGAGTTAGGATCTCACTCTGACATCCAGGCTGAAGTGCAGTGGTACAATCACAGATCATCTCAACCTTGAGCCTCTATCAGGCAATCCTCCTCAGCCTCCTAAGTAACTTGGACTACAGGTGCACGCTCACACACATGGCTACTTTTTTTTTTTTTTTGAGTTGGAGTCTTACTCTGTCGCCCAGACTGGAGTGCAGTGGCCACTCCTGGCCACCACAGCTTCGACCTGCTGGGCTCCAGCGATCCTTCCGCCTCAGCCTCCAAGTAGCCAGAAGTACAGGTGCGTGCTACCACGCCGTCTAATTTTTTGATTTATTGTAGAGATGAGTTCTTGCCAAGTTGCCCAGGCAGGTCTCGAACCCGCGGGTTCAGGCAGTCCACTCACCTCAGCCTCCCAAAGAGCGGGATTACAGACTGAGCCACCGAACCCAGCTCACATGGCTACTTTTCAAATTTTTTTTGTACAGATGAGGTCTCACTTTGTTGCCCAAGCTGTACTCAAACTCCTGGGCTCAAGCAGTTCTCCCATCTTTGCCTCCCAAAGTGATGGGATGAAGTGCATGAGTCACTGTGCCTGACCTCTTTTTCCTAAGACTTTATCAACTGTATCTTTCTTGTTTGAGTAGGAGTCTCACTCTGTCACTCTGACAGTGGCATGCTCCCGGCCACCATAGCCTCAACCTTATGGGCTCAGACGATCCTTCCACCTCAGCCTTCCAAGAAGCTGGAACTACAGGCACACGCCACTATGCCTGGCTAATTTTTTGATTTATTGTAGAGATGGGGTGTCTCACCAAGTTGACCGGGCTGGTCTCGAATCCATGGGCTCAGGCAATCATCTTGCCTTGGCCTCCCAAAGTGCTGGGATTACAGGCTTGAGCCACCACACCCAGCTTAAGGTAGTTTATGAATATATCTGTATCACACTGTTTCAGATCTCCATCATTTAAATCTTATAATTTGGGTGATACCCTTTTCTGATGATTCTGCATATCTCTTTTGCAGATCTTATTTCATATTTTCCAATAGGATTTTGTAATGTTCTTCATCTAGGTTCTATATCTTTCTTGTCAAATTGATTCTTAGTTATTACTAATATAGATAAAAGCCTTTGCTATATTTATATTTTTAATAATAATCTACCACTTACTGAATGTCTAATAGTTTATTTATTAAGTCTAATAGTTTTTATTACCAGAGTAGCTGGAACTACAGGCTCATGCCACCATGCCCAGGTAATTTTTTTTGACTTATTGTAGAGACGAGTTCTCGCCAGGTTGCCCAGGCTGGTCTCGAACCCCGGGCTCAGGCAATCCTTTCACCTCTGTCTCACACCTTTAACATAATTGTGAGAGGTATAGTTTTTCCTAATCCTGCTTTATTTTTATTTTTATTTTTTAATTTTTTTATGGTATACTCTTTTTAAAAATTTTTTATTTATTTTTAATTAAAAAAAATTTTTTTTTGAGTTGGAGTCTCACTCCATCACCCAGACTGGAGTGCAGTGGCATGCTCCCGGCCACTGCAGCCTTGACCTGCTGGACTCCGGCGATCCTTCCACTCAACCTTCCAAGTAGCTGGAACTACAGGCGTGTGCTACCACGCCCAGCTAATTTTTTGATTTATTGTAGAGATGAGGTCTCACCAAGTTGCCCCGGAGGATCTCAAACCTGTGGGCTCAGGCAATCCACTCACCTCAGCCTCCCAAAGCGCTGAGATTACAGGCTGAGCCACTGAGCCTGGCTTAAATTTTATTATTTTATTATTTTATTTTTTACTTTTTTTATTAATCAATATTTTTTATTTTGATATTGTGGGGTACAGTTAAGGGTTAGGTATATAAATATGTTTTGTTCAAGCACCCTTAATTCTGCTTTTTTAAATTTTAGATTAGAAAATATGATTTATTTAGAAAGTAAATTACAGAGAGAGAAAAGCTGCTTTTATTTAACTATACATTGCTATTTTCTCTTAATAAATATTTAAAAACTTAATTTCTGGGAAATGTATAATCTATTATATATAACCGTTAATTTTTTCATGTTATAAATAATGTTGTAAAGAATATCTTTGTGCATCAATTTTTATCCAGATATCTGATTGTTTCTTTATAATAGATTCCTAGAAAAGTTGAACTAATCTGTGCTGTGATGCTTATAAAATGGTCTATTTAACTGTACCCTTGGTAGCACTAAGTTACCATTTTTGTCATGTTTTTATTTTCCTGATTATTTTAATAATATATGCTTATGGTGAAAATATTTTACTTACGTATTTCCAAGCCTGCAAGTTTATTTGTCTAGAGTAGATGTGGTATTATGCTAGTGTAGAACAACATCTTAAAGAGCAATTCTTTATGTCATTACTGTTGATTTTTGCAAAGGAAAATGCCAGGAGTAAGTATTCCCTGATAGAAAAGCATAGCGAGAAGTTCAAACAACTAGAAAAAGAAAATGTGCAATAACTGTTATTGACTATTGGGCAGAATCTGCAGATTGCTACAATGCAAAAACTGGAGGAGAAAATCCAGAAACTTCAGAAACATCTCAGTGATTTAAAATTGTCAAATAAAAGTATGAAAACTCAACTGATAAGAGTAAATGTCCTTAAGGTAAGTAAAGGAAGTAAGGCTTTCAAAAATTCATTCAAGCTTGTTACGTTATTTTTTTTAGCAGCACGTTTCTTACTTGACGTTAAAAATTAACCGGGCTCGGTGGCTCAGCCTATAATCCTGTGCCTTTGGGAGGCTGAGGTGAGTGGATTGCCTGAGCCCGTGAGTTCGAGACCCGCCTGGGCAACTTGGTGAGCCCTCATCTCCACAATAAATAAATAAATAAATAAATAATTAGCCGGGTGTGGTAGCGCGCGCCTGTAGTTCCAGCTACTTGGAAGGCTGAGGCGGAAGGATCGCTGGAGCCCAGCAGATCGAGGCTCCCGGCCACTGCACTCCAGTCTGGACGACAGAGTGAGACAACAAATCAAAAAAAAAAAGTAATATCAAAATGACTTTATTTAAATACAAAATAATGTCTATGTAATATCAAAGCATATAAAATAATACAATTGGGTGCCTGTGAATCCACCACTTATTTTAAGAAGCACGTGGTTTTCGTTTTTTTTTGAGTCGGCATCTCACTCTGTCGCCCAGGTTGGAGTGCAGTGACAAGCTCACGGCCACCCCAGAGTTGACCTGCTGGGCTCAGGTGATCCTTCTGTGGTAGGGGGCTTTTAGAAAACGCTTCAAAACTTATATTACAGTTAAAGTGTTCCAGCTTGTTAATGCAAATGCCGGCTCAGTGCCTGTAGCTGAAACCCAAGCCCCATCCTGTGTGATCGCCTCAGGTGCAGCATACCATGCGGAGTTCAGTGTCTGCAGCTGAAACCACAAGTTTGTGCTATTGTTACAAAAAATACAAAACTTTCCACCATGAAAAGCCCCTTCCCCCAAAGCCAATGTAAAACAAATAAAAGCTGAGGCCCGACTGCAATCCGGGAGCCCAGCCTTTCATACTAGAGTCCCCTGGGCCGAACACCAGCATTGCAGAAGTAAACGCAGCTACCTGCTTACTGGCCTCAATGTCATGGTCTCTCTGATTTGTTTTCCCGCAACACTTCTGCCTCAGCCTTCCAAGTAGTCAGCCACCACACCCGGCTAATTTTTTTGATTTATTGTAGAGATGAGGTCTCGCCAAATTGCCCAGACTGTGCTCAAACCCATAGGCCCAGGCAGTCCTCTTGCCTCTTCCTGCCAGAGATTATAGGCTTGAATCACCTCACCTGGCTAGAGACACAGTGTTACTAATCCCATAGAAACCTCATACACCCTCTTCCCTATTTCTCAAAGGTAACTGGTATTCTGAGTGTTATGACTGTAAATGCCCTGGATTTCATATTAGTTTTACTTTAGTCTCTTTTTGGGGAAATAGTTAAAAGTTGTTGTCATTTTTTGGGCTCTTTGGACTTTCTCCATATCAGTCTTCAATTTTATGATTTCAAATATAAATTATGCGTTAAGCTAAATATGCACTGATTGTTCAACTGGCATTCGTTTATCAGCAATGTTTCTCTTACTGCAGAGCCTGCTATTTTCAGTATTTGATTAGTGTATAACCCTAAGACCTTTGAGGATATGGAAAATGAGTTAAGACTTTAAATTCTGCCGGGTACAGTGGCTCACCCTGTAATCCCAGCACCTTGGGAGGTGGAGGTGAGAGGATTACTTGAGCCCAGGGGTTCGAGACCAGCCTGGGCAACTTGGCGAGACCTTGTCTCTACAATAAATAAAACAAAATTAGCCAGGCGTGGTGGCTTGTGCCTGTAGTCCCAGCTACTTGGAAAGCTGAGGCAGAAGGATCACCTGAGCCTGGGCGACAGAGTGAGACTCCTACTCAAAAACAAACAAACAGACAAACAATTCTTTAAATCCTAAGTGCCCAGTTATTAAAAGTACTAAGTGAATGTTAGTTGTTTCTTGGGGTTTTTTTGGCTGGAGTACAGTGGCACAATCGTGGCTCACCACAATCTCTATCTCCTGGGCTCAGGCAATCCTTCTACCTCAGCTTCCCAAGTAGCTGGGAGTATAGATGTGCGCCACCATGCCTGGCTATTTATTTTTGATTTTTTGACGATGTGAAGTCTTGCTACGTTGCTCAGGCTGCTCTTGAACTCCCAGGCTCAAGCGATCCTCCCTCCTAGGCCTTCCAAAGTGCTGGAATTACAGGTGTGAGCCTCTACACCCAGCTGAATGTTAGTTCCTGGTAAGTATGATGGTGGAGAAATGTCCTCTTCGTTCTGAAATTGTGGAGTTTTTTCTTTTCCGTGTATCTTCTCTCTTCACAAGAAGAAAAGAAAATGAAGGAAAAGAAGCATGAGTAATCATGCCTGTCTGCTATTTAGAAGAGATTAACACAGTCATATCTTTCCTCTCCCCCACCTTCTGCCCTCTCACAGGACAAAACAATTGAAAAGCTCAGGCAAGCTTTAACAAGAGTCAAAATGATGAAAGAGAGGGCAGTTGTGAAGACAGAAAACTTGAAAACGACTTTAGACTCCGCAGAGCAAGAGGCAAAGTCAGACAAAGAGAGGGCCCGTGAGCTGGTGAATGCTGTCACTCCTGAGCCCTCCACAGCAAAGAGCACACTTGAAGCATCAGGACAGGAACAAGAGGTTGTTTTTTCTTATTTCTCTCTCAAAATTAATTTAGTTGAAGTGATAAACACTCATCCCTACCTAAACTGTACCTAACTCGGACAAAAGGGGATCTATTGGCTTCTGGAATGAAAGACGAGTTAAACAACCGAACCTCTGGGAGGACAGAGACGTGCCTGGACTGCTGGGATCAGCAGCCTCACACGGCCTTTCTCACCATCACTTCTTGGCATTGATGTCAGCTCATCTGTCTGATTGCCAGTTGGTTTTCTCCGTAGGGCAAGAAACATGGCCATAGACAACCATGGAGTTTTTTTGAGTTTTTTTGAAGTCAGGGTCTCTCTGTGTCACCAATCCAGGAGAATAGGGTAGTGCTTCTAAACTTCCTTAGATTTTTCACTGTACTTATAAAGCAAATATTCTAAGAGAAATTTTTATAGGCTTACTGATAATTTAGGCAATTATTAAATTATATGTCACATCTCCATATATTAGTTGCTTAATAAATTTGAAACTTACAACCTTAAAATGTGCTTAAAACATAAAATCATTATATTAGCATTTTCTTTTTTTTCTCTTTTTTTTTTTTTTTTAGATTTCTGCATGTTCACTTTCTTGGCTTTTTTTTTTCTTTTTTCTTTTTTTTTTTGAGTAGGGTCTCACTCAGTCACCCAGGTTGGAGTGCAGTGGCATGCTCACAGCCACTGCAGCCTTGACTTGCTGGGCTCAGGTCATCCTTCTGCTTCAGCCTCCCAAGTAGCTGGAACTACAAGTGTGTGCCACCATGCCTGGCTAATTTTTGATTTATTGTAGAGACAAGGTCTCGCCAAGTTGCCTAGGCTGATCTTGAACCCCTGGGTTCAGGCAATTCTCTCACCTCTGTCTCCCAAAGTCCTGAGCCACCGTGCCCAGCCTTTGGGTGGTTTTATTCCTTTATTCAATATCACTTATTTTATTTTCAGTCAAATCTCTTTTCCTTTGGCCACTCCATAGATCACTCTTAATTTCTGAGATGATTTTGTGTTGTTCTTGTGTGAGGTCAAGGATCACATTTTTCTTATCCATTGGACATCTTGGAGATCTTTTTTGTCCATTTTGATTCTGAATTATTACTTTTCTGGCATAAAATAAAGGGGTTTTCCCCCATGTCTACAAACCCTGGTTGAATTGATATTTAATTCCTATCAAGGTGTTGTATCAAACATGTGTCCTGTGTCTCATGGCTGTTTTTTGGGGGGAGAATTTTTTTTCAACGCCTGAACAGTTTGGATGATACTGTCTTTCTGTTTTCTTCTTGAAGTAATTTTATATGAATGGTATTTGCTATTTATCTGTTCACTTTAAAATCCCTTTAAATTGCTCCAGTCTTCGGGTGTTCCTTCTTTAGGGAACTTACTAGGTCTCCTCTGTTGGCACAGTTAGTGCCATTTCTAAAGTTTACGAGGTCCGGTGGCGGTTCATGTGATAACTGATTCTGCAACACTCTCATTTGTATAAGTTTCTTTAATGTTCACTGTTTGCTTTTTTTTCCTTTTCCTTTACTACCAAGCCTCCAAGGAATACTTTACTCTCCCATGTACCTTTCTGTCTCTCAGAAACCTTGCCCTCTAGTGCTGCCATGTCTGGTCTCATGTGCTTCGAATCCCCTGGCTCTTCTTTCCCTGCTTGCAGGCGTTGTGATCCACCAGGTCTCAGGTTGGTTCTCGGGGTTTTTCTATCTGTGAACTGTCCCATTCCTGGGGATAAACATGTCTGCGTTTTACACCAGTGGAAACTGCCTGCATCCTTCTCGGAGCTACCTCTTCTGGTTTAGAATATTTACTCCCCACTCCCCAAAGAAATCTGTGATTTCTCTAGCTATGCTTTTAGGCATAGTTTACAAGCCATTTTTATTTACCCTCCTTCTTGATCTCTATGGTTTTTGGAGAATGAGTGGAAAGATATGGATTTAAGGGCTTGGTATCATCATACAGCAAATCAGAAGTCCACAAAGTAATTTACCTTATGATGGAAAATAAAATAATCTGCATAAAATTAGGCTTCATCTACAAAAGAGTAAAAATATTTTTATCACGAAGGAAATTTTAAATAAAGAATTATTGTAACCGGGTGCAGTTAATCCCAGCCTATAATCCCAGCACTTTGGGAGGCTGAGGTGAGAGGATTGCCTGAGCCCACAGGTTCGAGACCAGCCTGGGCAACTTGGTGAGAGCTCATCTCTACAATAAATCAAAAAATTAGCCGGGCGTGGTGGCGCGTGCCTGTAGTTCCAGCTACTTGGAAGGCTGAGGTGGAAGGATCACCTGAGCCTGGTAGGTCAAGGCTGCGTGGCTGTCAGCGTGCTACTGCACTCCAGCCTGGGCAAAAGAGTGAGACTCCAACTCAAAAAGAAAAAAAAAGAATTATTATAATAAAAGAGAACCTTTTTTGGAACTTAAAAATACTGTTTGCATGTAGAATGTTATATTTAATAAAGAATGTTTAATAAGACTAAATTTCTAGTACCAATTTCATTGTACATAATAAATGGGTGACCCAAACTACTAATAAATCTTAATTTTTGTGGTGGTTCTTTATAGCTTGTTGACTTTCGAGAAACTATTATGAGGATGTTGGGATTTAACGTAAAAACAGCAGACAAAGAAATCATCAATCAGCTAAGGCTTATTATACAAGTTTATAAAATATCTAACAAATCGAAGATGGCTTCTGATGGTGAGACTCGACCGGATAATGAGTAAGCGAGTTCTGATCTTCATTGTGGCCAACACAAACTCAGCAGACACAGACATTTCTCCAGCATCTGGAATATCCATTATGAATAAAACAGTGAAAAATTTTCACTTAAGTGTCTTCTCTCTGATGATGTTTGGTATTTAACTTTTCTTGGTATAGCTTGTGCTATACATTTGTTTATAGTCTACTCTGGATTGTTACTGGTAACATATAACTATCTAATTATATTTAATTATTAACAGTGTTTTAAGCAGGATATGAATCAGAAATTTGTGTTCTTAATTGGAATATTTATACCCATAGCAAACAGCCTGTTTCTAGAATTTATTGGATATACAATCACCCATAGGAATCCAGGTAAAGTTATATTCTAAAATTTGAATCGATCTTATCTATTTGATTAACTGAGAGTATGAAACTCAGATATGAAATGTTGAGGGGTAAGGTCACTGAGAATTTTTGTAAATGTGCAATAGTCTATATTGTGTTTTTTATTAACCTAATATTTAATTGTATCTGCCAGTGTTTCCTAATGGTAGACTGATCTCTACATTAATGGGCTACTTTTTTGTTTTTTTGAGTCAGGGTCTCACTCTATTGCCCAAACTGCAGTGTGATCACAGCTCACCACAGTCTCAACCTCCTGGGTTGAGGTGATTCTCCCACCTCAGCCTCCTAAATAGCTGAGACTACAGACATACACCACCATGCCTGGCTAATTTTAAAAATTTTTTACATTTTGATTTATTTATGGAGAGATGAGGTCTTGCTATGTTGCCTAGGCTGATCTCAAACTTCTGGGCTCAATCAGGGCTCCTGCCTCAGCCTCCCAAGTGTAATGACAGCTGTGAGCCACTGTGACTGACCTTAATGGGCTACTTTTAAAATAGTTTAATTTTTTATTTCTCAGCCAGACGTGGTGGCTCTCATGTGTCATCCCAGCACTTTGGGAGGCCAAGGTAGGAGGATTGCTTGAGCCCAGGAATTTGAGACCAGCCTAGGCAATATAGTAAGACCTTGTCTCTCCAAAATTAAAAGTTAAAATAAAAATCAGCCAAGCATGGTGGTACATGCCTATATTCTCTGCTACTCGGGAGGCCTAGGCAGAAGGAGCTCTTGAACCTGGGAGGTTGAGGCTGTGGTGAGCTGTGATTGCACCAATGCACTCTAGCCTGGTGACAGAGTGAGACCCCCCCTACTCAATAAATAAATAAATAAAATAGTATAATTTCTTATTTCTTTAATTTAAAAGAGGTAACTTCTCATCTTCCAGGGTAGTTTTAGATGTACCCAAGCTCTCCACGAAGGTCAAGGTGTTAAACTGTGCCAGTTTCTAAAAAAGACTCTTTCTGAGCACAGTAAAGAAAAATCAGGGCCGGGTGCAGTGGCTCACACTTATAATCCCAGCACTTTGGGAGGCCGAGGTGAGAGGACTGTCTGAGCCTATGGGTTCGAGACCAACCTAGGCAACTTGGTGAGACCTCATCTCTACAATAAATCAAAAAATTAGCCAGGCATGGTGGTGCATGCCTGTAGTTCCAGCCTCTTGGAAGACTGAGGTGGCAGGATCGCCTGAGCCCAGCAGATCGAGGGTGTGGTGGCCACGAGCACTCCAGCCTGAGCAACAGAGTGAGACTCCAACTCAAAAAAAAAAAATAATCAGTCCAGGTGCAGTAGCTCACACCTATAATCCCAACACTTTGGGAAGTGGAGGCAAAAGGATTGCCTGAGCTCAGGGGTTTGAGACCAGCCTGAGCAACACTGCGAGACCTCATCTCTGCAATAAATCAAATCAGCCGGCCATGGTGGTGCATACATGTGGTCCCAGTTACTTGGGAGGCTGAGCAGAAGGATCACCTGAGCCCAGCAAGTTGAGGCTGTGGTGGCTGTGAGTGTGCCACTGTACTCTAGCCTGGGTGACACTGTACTCTAGCCTGAGTGAGATTCCAACTCAAAAAAAAGAAAAGTCAGCTGGGCATGGTGGTTCATGCCTGTAATCCCAGCATTTTTGGGAGGCTGAGGTGGGAGGCTGCTTAAGCCCAGGAGTTTGAGACCAGCCTGGGCTAACAGAGTGAGGCCTTGTCTCACCAAACAAACAAACAAAAAAAGAAAATTAGCTGGGCATGGTGGTGCATGCCCAGTAGTCCCAGCAACTGAGGAGGCTTAGGCGGAAGGATCACCTGAGCCTAGCAGATCGAGGCTGTGGTGAGCCATGAGCATGCCACTGCACTCTAGTCTGAAAGACAGAGTGAGACCCTGACTGAAAAAGAAAGAGAGAGATAGAAACAAAGAAAGATCTTTTGAAAAACAAAGAAGTTTTAGTCTCAATGCTTTGTGGATTATGTTACTAGGGACTGACTGTTCAACCATGGGGCAGTGTTGAAGGTTAGTTATGTTAACTCTGAGCAGGAGGGAAGAGAAACCCTTCATGTACCTGAAACATTCTTTGCTAGAAATACTTTTAATCCTGTGGGCAAATCATTGCCACACACTTCTTCAATGATAAGAATTAGATTTAGATTTAAGACTTTAGATAAGTGCAATAGAGCTACCTAATGAACTTGAAGAAATTTTTTTCTAAGCCTATTCAGAGATTCCAGTTCAGTTAGTATGGTATGGGACTGAAGTAGGAATAAATTCAATACTCCCTAAGTGTAGTGTATAAATTGATAAAATTACTTTGGAAAACTGGCAGTGTATTAGTTTCCTGTTACTGCTGTAACACATCACAAACTTTGTGGCTGAAACAATACACATTTACTTTGTTATAGTTATGGAGGTCTCACTGGGTCAAAATTAAGATGTCAGCAGGGTCATGTGCCTTCTGGAAAGGGGAAGATCTATTCTTTTGCTTTTTCCAGAGAAGTTGCCCACATGCTTGGCTTATTGCCTCCTTCCTCCTCCTTCAAAGCTAGGCCTGCCCAGTCTTTCTCATGCTATCATTTCTCTGGTTCTCTTCCTGTTCACTCTCTCTTTCCCATTTAAGGGCCCTTGTGATTAAATTGGGCCCACCTGGACAATCCAGACTGCCTTCCCTATTTTTTTTTTGAGTTGGAGTCTCACTCCTTCACCCAGGCTGGAGTGCAGTGGCACGCATGCTCACGGCCACCCCAGCATAGACCTGCTGGGCTCCGGTGATCCTTCCGCCTCTGCCTTCCGAGTGGCCAGAGCTATAGACGTGTGATACCATGTCCAGCTATTTTTTTATTTTATTGTAGAGACGAGGTCTCACCAAGTTGCCCGGGCTGGTCTTGAACCCGCAGGCTCAGGCAATCCACTTGCCTCGGCCTCCCAAAGTGCTAGTATTACAGGCTGAGCCACCAAGCTCGGCCACCTTCCCTATTTTAAGGTCACCTCATTGGCAACCTTAATCTCCTCTGTAACCTTAATGCCCTTTTGTCTTATAACTGAATATACTCACAGGTTCTAGGGTTTATGACAAGAGTATTTTGGGGAATCCATTATTCTGCCTACCATAGTTTGCATCTGCTAAAATTGAATACACGCATGTCCTATGAATGTGCAATTTAACTTCTATAATATAGTGCTACGGAAATGTGTATATATTCTTTTTTTGACTTGGAGTCTCACTCTGTCACCCAGGCTGGAGAGCAGTGGCACGCTCCCAGCTACCACAACCTTGACCTGCTGGACTCAGGCAATCCTTCCACCTCAGCCTTCCAAGTAGCTGGAATTATAGGCATGCACCACCATGCCCAGCTAATTTTTTGATTTATTGTAGAGATGAGGTCTCGCCAAGTTGCCCAGGCTGGTCTCGAAGCCATGGGCTCAGGCAATCCTCTCACCTTGGCCTCCCAAAGTGCTGGGATTATAGGTGTGAGACACCATGCCTGGTCAAGAGATGTGTATATATTCTCTAAAAAGACATTTACAAGGTTATTCATGGCAGCATTGTTCATAATTGCCCCAAACTGGAAACTACCCAAATGACCGATGGTAGCTGAATTATAGCAACCAGATCCATTAGTCAAGAACTCCAATCCCCTTTGGAGTTAGACAGGGAGATGTCAACTGGAATGCTGAATTTTCTCAGGGGCAAACTAGAAAGTGTCTCTAGGACCAAGACTGGGGAGATGGCAAAAAGAGGGGAGCATGAGTTTGAGGCTAAAAGGTACATTTATGGGATTCCATTAAGCAAGTAGTAAGACTTTAACATGGTGGGAACAGCTATGAGCTTGTAAGGACACCTTGGTTCTTTTTGAAAATCTGTAACTAACCGCTCTTGTAACCCTTGATTTAGTCTTGGCAGCCCTTTAAACTTGAATTTCTTGTCTTTTTGGGAGACAGGGTCTTGCTCTGTCACACAGAGGCACCATCATAGCTCATGGAAGCCTCAACCTCCCAGCTCAAGGAATCCTTCCACCTCAGCCTCCTGAGTAACTGAGACTACAGGCATGTGCCACCATGCCTGGCTAATTTTCTAATTTTATTTTTTGAAGAGACGGGGTCTCACTATGTTGCCCAGACTAGCCTCGAGCTCCTAACAATACTCCCATCTAGGCCTCCTGAAGCATTGGTATTTCAGGCATGAGCCACTGTGCCAGCTTCAAATTTTCATCTCAAAACGAGAGAGAAAATGTATCCTGGATTTCTAAATTTTTTATATGGGGTTTCAGGCAGCCACAAATACTCTGGCAGAAACATTTTCTGGTGAAATGAAGGAGGCTGTCTCCCCAGGACAGGAACCTGGGGCCCTATTCCTCAACTGCAAGGTGCCTGTCTATAGGTGTCTCAGGCTGAGGTAAGCCCTCACCCCCCAACTACTCTTTTCAGCCCTTTCCCTACAGTCGTCCCCTTCTGATGCCAGGAGGCATGGGTGTAGTTGCTCCATGGGTTCTTCAACTTTGTCACAGAAAAGAACTTCAGAGTGAGTCCAAATCATAGTTTAAGACAGTTTATTAGAAAGAAAACATATTCAAGAGAGAACATAGGTGCCTTAAGAGAAAGGGCACATGCTTGCTTTTGACAAGCTTGATATACTTTTACAATGGTGATTAAGCAAACCATGGGCTAAGAGCAGAGGGCTGTAGGTATCTGATCACAAATTTTGATTACCATCCCTCCACCTTTAAGGTCCCAAGAACTTTCTGAATAATGAAAGTTACTGTCTAAGTAGATTTGGGCTTTTCTCAGAACATCATGTCTGTGTTTTGAGTAGTTCCCTATTGTTTCTGTGATTCACGGCACTTGCAGTTCGACATTCCAGCCCAGGAGGTGGTCAGGTCTGATATGGCTGGTCGGTTGGGTGAAGGTCCAGTACGGTAAGAAAGATGTCTGAACGCGTGCCCTGTTCTAAATCAGACCAGCCTAAGAAAACCTGTGTAACCACTTTTTTTTTTTTTTTTTTGTTGGAGTCTCACTCCGTCGCCCAGGCTGGAGTGCAGTGGCAAGCTCATGGCCACCCCAGCATCGACCTGCTGAGCTCAGCGATCCTTCCGCCTGTCTTCCAAGTAGCCAGAACCACAGGCGCGCGCTACCATGTTCGGCTATTCTTTTTTTCTAATTGTAGAGACGAGGGCTCGCCAAGTTGTCCAGGCTGGTCTCAAACCCGCGGACTCAAGCGATCCACTCGCCTAGGTCTCCCAAAGTGCTGGGATTATAGGCTGAGGCACCGAGCCACTACTAAACTAGGTTAACTGCCGGCCGTGGTGGCTCATGCCTGTAATCCAGCACTTTAGGAGGCCAAGGCAGGACTGGTTGAGCCTCGGTGTCTGAGACCAGCCTGGGCAATACAATACAGCGAGACCTCGTCTCTAAGAAAAGTTAAAGAATAAACTGGGCATGGTGGTGCCACCGGTATTCCAAGCTACTCGGGAGGCTGAGGCAGGAGAATCGCCTGAACCCAGGTGGTCGAGGTGCAGTGAGCCATGCTCAGGCCACTGCACTTCAGCCTGAGTGACAGAGTGAGACCCTGTCTCAAAAGGAACAAAAAACTCCCAAACTGTGTTAACTGTGCCTGCCTCACTTCCACGAAGAGGGCCCATGAGGACCCGCACACAATCCTCAGAGCCTTCGCGTAAGGAACAACACACTCCAGCGCCCGGCGACGGTGAGCGTGAAGACCACCTTCCAGGGCGGGATTCCCTTCCGGGACCCCCATCGTGGGCCACCCAAACCGGAAGTACAGCTTCCTCCGCAGCCGCAGGGGGGCAGCGCAACCCACGTGCTAATAACAGTTCAGAGGCCGAGGCACTGCGCCTGCGCCCCATTGGGCGTGGCTGCGCGTGCGCGGCCCTGCTGGGCCAGGGCGGGGGCGTGGGGCGTGGGGCGTGGGGCGTGGGGCGGGAGGACTCAAATGTCGGGAGTTGCTGCGACACTGAAGGCTGGCGAGGGCGAAGGAAACGTGAAGGAAGTCGGTGATGAGTGGCCGGCGGAAGTGACTGGCTGGCGCAAAGAGCAGGTCCCCAGCGGGAAACCACGCAGAGGAGGGGACGGCACGGACATTCGGTCTCGACTCCAGCCAATGAGGGAGCGGAGCGCGGAGGCGGGGCCGGCGGGGCGGTCTCGCGGGAGGACAGTTTCGCGGGCGCGGGAGGCGCTGCTCGGGCTGAGCGCGCGGGGCTTCCTGGGAGGGGCCGGGGAAGGGGGCTGCAGAGGCGAACCTGGAGGGCGTGGGCGCCTCCCGCCTTCCTCTGCGCCCGCGCCCCGCCAGGCTGGACCCGGCCCTCCCGG
>NW_007259473.1:203518-208643 GCF_000164805.1 Carlito syrichta
TGAGGCGGAAGGATGGCCGGAGCCCAGCAGGTCGAGGCTGCGGTGGCCGGGAGCGGCCAGTGCACTCCAGTCTGGGCGACAGAGTGAGACTCCAACTCAAAAAAACAAACACACAAAAAAGAATCTCTTTAGGTGGGTCTCGGTGGCTCACGCCTGTAATCCCCGCGCTTTGGGAGGTCGAGGCGGGAGGACCGCTTGAGGCCAGGAGTCCAAGACCAGCCTGGACAGCATAGCAAGACCTCCATCTCTACAAAAAAATAAGAAACTTAGCTGGGTGTGGTGGCGCGCGCATGTAGTCCCAGCCACTGGGGAGGCTGAGGTGGGAGGATTGCCTGAGAACAGGAGATCGAGGCTGTCATTCTCATGCCACAGCACTCCTGCTGGGCAACAAACAGAGACCCCGTCTCTAAAACAAAACCTAAAATCTCAAGTCAGTGGCTCAGCCTGTCATCCCAGCAATTTGGGAGGCGGGCGCGAGAGGATTGCCTGAGCCCAGGGATTGGAGACCAGCCTGGACAACTTCGTGAGACCCTCCTCTCCACAGCAAATTAACAATTTGTCGGGCGTGGTGGCGCACACCTGTAGTTCGGGCCACTTGGAAGGCCGAGGCGGAAGGATCGCCTGAGCCCAGCTGGCCAAGGCTGCGTGAGCATGCCACCGCACTCCAGCCTGGGCGACAGACTGAGACTCCGACTCAAAAAAAAAAGGTGACCTTGAGGTCACCAAGGCTGAGGGAGCTGTTTAATCCTCTCTTCCCGGACGGGGTGTTGGAACCGGAGTGTCGGTGCTGCTGCTGCTGCTGCTGCTCGGTCAAGGCCACCGGGTGGGCCCGGGTGCCGGCGGTGCGTCGCTTGGCCAGACTAGGGTCTCGTCGGCCTCTCGAAGGCCGGGATGGAGGTCTGAGCGGCCCTCCGCGAACTTGATGCGTGTGGCCTGTCGGGGACGGACACCCTCCCGCGGCCTCCGCGTGAAGACTGCCTGGGGAGCCCCGCGCGACGGAGGACAGAGGACAGAGGCGCCAGGGCGGGGCCCAGAGTCTCAGTCGGTGCACTTGCTGCTGCCCCGGAGCCGCTCGGGTGCCCAGGGCGTGACTCGTGTCGACTTCTGCTATCACCCGCTTCTTAGGGTGGCCTGTGTCCACTCAGGCAGAGCTCATCTGTTGCACTGATGCTTTTTTGGTGGGGGGGGGCTTTTAGTATTCACACACACAAACATTGAGCTGGGATCTTACCTTGTTGCCCAGGCTGGAGTGCAGTGGCACCATCACGACTCCCCACAGCTCGACCTCCTGGGCTCAGGCGATCCTCCCACCTCAGCTTCCTAGTAGTCGGGACGCCATCACATTTGGCTAATTTTTTTTGATTTTTTTGTAAAGACGAGGTCCGGCTATGTTGCCTATGCTGGTCTGGAACTCCTGGGCTCAAACGATCCTTCCACCGGGGCCTTCCAAAATGCTGAGATTACCTGTGAAGCCACTGTGCCTGCCTGACCCTATTTCTGTTTTTAAATCAGTTTTTGAATGCCAAGTCTTAATAGCCTTTCCTTAGTCTCTGCTTATTCATTTATTGTGACAGCAATGTCACTATAAACATGACAGATAACTGTCAGGAAGCGTTTTTTCTTTTGCTTTTTTTGAGAAGGAATCTCACTCTGTCGCCCAGACTAGAGTGCAGTGGCACGCTCCCAGCCACCGCAGCTTCGACCTGCTGGGCTCTGGCGATCCTTCTGCCTCAGCCTTCCAAGTAGCTGGAACTACAGGCGCGCTACCACGCCCGGCTAATTTTTGATTACTTGTAGAGATAAGATCTTGCCTGCCCAGGCGGGTCTCGAACCGGCGGGCTCAGGCAATCCACTCACCTCAGCCTCCCAAAGGCGCGGGATTACAGGCTGAGCCGCCGAGCCCGGTTGCGTTTTTGTCTTTTGCTATAGAGTGGAAAGTTTCAGCAGGAAATTCAGATGCTCACTCAGCAAGTGGAACCACTGCATCGTCTTCATGAAGAGCTACTTGTGAATCATTCCAAGCTGAAGAAAAGTGTAGGGAACGAGGAAAAAGATCCCTGAAATATCTGGAAGGAAAAATTACTTTGAATGACATTTAAAAATAAAGATTAAGCTTAGAAAGGACTTACCTGAATTATATGTGCTACTTTGGGCCATGAAAGTGATCACATATTAATTCAACATTAATATCTTTAACTTTAGTTAATGTAGAAAGCAGATAAAACTATATTTTACTTAAAATTGGAAAAGTGAGGGAAAATAACTAAATCCTTAAAATTATGCTTCTGGTTTTTATCAAAAAGCCTATGCTTTTCTGTCTTCCATTTTTTTACAGTGTACACACTTGATAGGTAAAACCTTCAGCATCATATGAAAACTCGTGTTTTTTACTACCTACGTGACATATCATTACTTTTACCATATTCAAACAGACCAACCTTGTACAGTGTGGCTGGGACCTCCATCAGGGAGCACAGCTTGAAGACTAGCTACCACACTCATTCATTTTACTTACTAACTTATTTAATCATTCATTCATTTAATATTTATTGACAACCACAGGTTTTAAATGCATACAATATTTAAACCATGCTAATGAGTGTAGAAAATAATAACCATTTCCCCAATCTCCCTGCACCTTGTAACTAATGTTACCATCACCATAGTTATGGAACTATATAATCATATATATGGATAACGGTGTTTTTGCAAAAGTAAGATCATCATAATAATGATATTCTGCCCATCCTGGGCAACATAGCAAGACCTCATCTCTACAAAAAAATTAAAAGTTAGCTGGGTATGGTGACAGAAGCCTGTAGTCCCAGCTACTTTGGAGGCTGAGGCAGAAGGATCACCTGAGCCCAGGAGGCTGAGGGTGTGGTGAGCTGTAGGTGTGCCACTGCTGGGTGACTGAGACCCTGATTTAAAAAAAAAATATTTTGCAACTTGGTCAGCTTAATAGTGCCTAATGGTTATATCTAAGGCCAAAGCTATTCCTTTAATAACAATGTTCTACAGCAGCGGTCTCCAACTTTTTTGGCGTCAGGGACCGGTTATGTGGAAGACAATGTTTCTACAGATGGGAGGTGTAGGAGAGAGGATAGTTTGGGGATGATCCAAGCCCATTACATTTATTGTGCTGTCTATTTCTATTATTATTACATTGTAATATATAAAGAAATAATTCTACAACTCCCATAATGGAAAATCAGTGGGAGCCCTGAGCTTGTTTTCTTACAACTAGATGGTTCCAACTGGGGGTGGGAAGAGACACACCCCAAGTATGTTGCTTATGTCCAGTCTACCACATAATCTTGTGTTGGTTGCTGTCGCTGCAGAAAACCCTGCTTCACAAAGATAGGATGTTGGAAATGGAAGTAGGCTTTTCTTTCTTTCTTTCTTTCTTTCTTTCTTTCTTTCTTTCTTTCTTTCTTTCTTTCTTTCTTTCTTTCTTTCTTCCTTTCTTTCTTTCTTTCCTTCTTTCTTTCCTTCCTTCCTTCTTTCTTTCCTTCTTTCTTTCCTTCCTTCTTACTTTCCTTCTTTCTTTCCTTCCTTCTTTCTTTCCTTCTTACTTTCCTTCTTTCTTTCCTTCCTTCCTTCCTTCCTTTCTTTCTTTCTTTCCTTCCTTCCTTCCTTCCTTCCTTCCTTCCATTCTTTCTTTCTTTCTTCTTTTCTGTTGGAGTCTCACTCTGTCGCCCAGAGGCCGCTCCCAGCCACCGCAGCCTCGACTTGCTGGGCTCCAGCGATCCTTCGGCCTCAGCCTTCCAAGTAGCCGGAATTACAGGCGCGCACTACCACGCCCGGCTAATTTTTTTGATTTGTTGTAGAGATGAGGTCTCGCCAAGTTGCCCAGGCGGGTCTCGAACCTGCGGGCTCAGGCAATCCACTCACCTCAGCCTCCCAAGGCGCGGGATTACAGGCTGAGCCACCGAGCCCGGCAGAATTGTTTTCTTTGGGGGAGGATTCACTTCAAATAATGTGAAAATAAGTACCTTTCAATGCATATCCTTCCACACTCGTGCTTTTGTTTCCATCGAATTAAGTTCCAAATATGAGCTAATAGACTCACAGTGCATGAGTATTTTAAACTCTTGAACTCCTGGCCTCAAGTGATCCTCCAGCCTCGGCCTCCCAAAGAGCTGGGATTACAGGCATGAGCCACTGTGCCCGGCTCAAGCATTTTAAATTCTAATAACCATTGCCAGATTACTACTTGCAAAAAGATAAAAGCAGTTCATTTGAAGGAGCATCGTTTCCCTTCACATCCTAGCCAGCATTGAATGCTGTCATTCTTTTTTTTTTGTTCTTTGGGGGAAAAAAGCTACCTTGTTGTTACCTGAATCTACATTGTCCTGACCACTAGTGAGGATAAGCATCTTTTTTCTTTTTTCAGAAGGAAATCAACAACTTTTATAATTATTCATGTATTTCATAGAAGAATAAACGTAGCAAAAGGGTCAGGGTTGTATAAAAAAAAATCCGGGTTTGTACACATTGCTCTGTCTCTACCGGACATGCATCTGCACTCGTTTCATACTTTTGTCCACAAGTCTTTTCCCCATAATTCGGATCTTAGATGCTAATTATATTCTTTAGATAATAGCTCATCATTGGGGTCATCATGGCCCATCTCTTATTTATTCTTTTTTTTTTTTTTTGAGTTGGAGTCTCACTCTGTCGCCCAGGCTGGAGTGCAGTGGCCGCTCCCGGCTACCGCAGCCTCGACCCGCTGGGCTCCGGCGAGCCTTCCACCTCAGCCTTCCGAGTAGCTGGAACTACAGGCGCGCGCTACCACGCCCAGCTAGTTTTGATTTATTGTAGAAATGAGGTCTTGCCAAGTTGCCCAGGCGGGTCTCGAACCCGCGGGCTCAGGCAATCCACTCACTTCAGCCTCCCAAGGCGCGGGATTACAGGCTGAGCCACCGAGCCCGGCTCTTATTTATTCTTTTTGGTTCCATTTCCCATTTCCATCCCCTATGCTCACAGGTAATCAATTCAATGTGTTTATGGCTATCTTTTTGTTTATGTGGTTCAAAAATAGTTATTGAGATATTTTTATGACATAAGCTATTTTTTTTTTTTGAGTTGGAGTCTCACTCCGTCGCCCAACTGGAGAGCAGTG
>NW_007259473.1:208818-230363 GCF_000164805.1 Carlito syrichta
GTCTCGAACTGCGGGCTCAGGCAATCCACTCACCTCAGCCTCCCAAAGCACGGGATTACAGGCTGAGCCACCGAGCCCAGTTTATTTTTTCTTTATATATTTAGAACCATATCATACAGTGTTATAATTTTTGCCTTAGCAATGGAACATAATTTAGAAAGTTCAAGAGAAGAAGGAAAGCTGATTTCATTTACTCATACTTTTGCTTATTGTGTTTTCTTCTTTTTGATGCTATTTTAAGGCTGCTTCTTTTATTTCCTTTCTGTGTAGAAAACTTCATTTAGTCATTCTGTTAGATTAAGTTTGCTGGTGACAAATTCTTTTTTCCTTTATCTGAGAATGTCTTGGTTTCACCTTTATTTCTGAAGGATATTTTTGCTAGCTATAAGATTCTGGGTTGACAGTATTTTTCTTTCATTACCTGAAAAATATTGTGCTACTCTCTTCTGTACTCAGTGGTTTTGGATAAGAAATCTTGTCATTCACATTGTTTTTCTTGTAAAGATGTTGATTTTCTTTGTTTGATTTTAGTGTTTTTTTTTTTTTCCTTTGTTTTGCCTCTCAGAAGTATAATTCTGATGCGTCTTGGCATGGATTTCTTTTGTTTTTTCCTTGTTGGGGTTTGTGTATCTGTAGGTTTATATCTCTTGCCAAATTAGGGAAATTTCCAGCCATTGCTTCTTCAAGTGATTTTTTAGTCCTCTCCTCTTGCTTTTCTCCTTCCTGGATTCCAGTGACATGAAAGGTAGGTATTATGTTAAGTCCCACAGGTCCCTGAGGCTCTGTTCATTTTTTTTTTTTTTCGGTCCTATATTCTCCCTTTTTTTAGAATGGGTAATGAAAGGACCAATTGAGGTGAGGTGGGCTGGTGCTGGTGCTGGTGTGGATGCCATGGGAATAATGCAAGATTGCAAGATTGCAACAATGCAATAATGCAAGATTGCAACAAGGTAGAATGTAGAAAGAAGTAAAGTTTATTTATTCACTTTTCACATATTGGAAAGGGGACTGACACTCAGAGGCAAGTATGGCATCGAAGGGCCAAGAACTAGGTATATTTAAGGACCTTTGAGGTAAGGGGGGTTTGGGCCAGGAGAAGTCTGGGCCAGAAGGAATGTCAAGGGTTGCGGGTCTTTGATGTTGATTGTAGCCACATGAGTCTTAGATGTGGAGGTCACCAGACATCAGCATTTCAGGAGAACGAGGGATACTAGCTTATTGCCACCGGGTAGAGACAGACGTCTAGGTTCCTCTCTCAGCCTCCTCTGACACCCGGGGAGGGGAATCCTCGTTGCTGCGAGACAAGGGTGGGAGTCACAGCTCCTCTGTGGTCTCTGTAGACACCGCGGTGGGCGTGGCCTCGTCACCACTGCGTGATGGCGAAAGTTCCAGCTCTTCCCTCTGCTGCCTCTGACACCACCCTAGGAAGGCGGCGCCTGGTGGGACGAAGTCCAAGTTCAGGCTCCCATGTGGTCCCCAATAACGGCACTGAGTGGAGGGCTCAGGACCGGCTAGCAGGACAGAATTCTAGGTTTTCTGGTTGGCGTGCTCTGGCGCCACCAAGCGGTGGTGTTGGGCATCTCCTTACAGCTTTGCAAGAGTACACGTCTGGGCTTCTCACTTAGCCCAGTTGCTGGTGTGGATGGTTTTGTTTTACTTTATTTTTTCCCCCTTGTGGCGTTTGGCTGGAGTAGAGCGGTCTATGCCTGTTGGCGTTTCTGGGTAATCGGCTTCATCTGCTTTAAGTCAGGGATGAATGAGGCATAGAAGAAAACCCAACCACTGTGTTGTTCTCCAAGTCCCTGACCCTGACTGGTGCCCTTCTCTGTATCTTTCCGTTTTTCCGGGGTTTTTCTTCCTTCCTTCCTTCCTTCCTCCCCCCCCCTCCCCACCCCCCCCGTCTCTCTCTCTCTCTCTCTCTCTCTCTCTCTCTCTCGACTTGGAGTCTCACTCTGTCGCCCAGGTTGGACTGCAGTGGCATACTCACAGCCACAGCAGCCTCAACCTGCTGGGCTCAGGCAGGCGATCCTTCTGCCTTTGCCTTCCAAGTAGGGGGAACTACAGCCACTCAGCACCAAGCCCAGCTACTTTTTTGATTTATTGTAGAGATGAGGTCTCCTCAAGTTGTCCAGGCTGGTCTCGAACCCATGGACTCAGGCAATCCTCCCGCCTCAGCTTCCCAAAGTGCTGGAATTATAGGCTTGAGCTACCATGCCCAGCCCTTCTCTCCATTTTTCAAGATCTTCTCGTGTTTGTTTTCTATACAGTGTTGGGGATTTCTAGTTGTACTTTGCAGGAGGACTACAGAAAAGAATGTCTACTCCATCTACCCTGGAGAACAAGTCCCCCTCTTCAGGTTTGTTTTTTTTTTTTTAACTTGTTATAGCCATCTTCAGGGACCTCAACAACTTCAATGTCCTTAAAGCTTGTAACATGACTTTACTATTGCCAGTTTTTTTTAACAGTTTCTACAAAAACATATTCAGGTAAGTAGACCTACTGGTTGGCTTTCAGCTTTAGATGCTCTTCTGTGGTTCATTTCTTACTATAAGGTTTTGTGGCCAAATAATTGTGACAAGATAGTGTCACAATTACTACAAAATCATTATTGTCCATGTGGCAAATCTTAATTACATTCGGTGGCCTGAGATGCCTGGTAAATACAATGTATGAATAGATAGAAATATTTTAGTAGCCGGGCTCGGTGACTCAGCCTATAATCCCGCGCCTTGGGAAGCTGAGGTGAGTGGATTGCCTGAGCCTGCGGGTTCGAGACCCCCCTGGACAACTTGGTGAGACCTCATCTCTACAATAAATCAAAAAATTAGCTGGGTGTGGTAGCGCGCTCCTGTAATTCCAGCTACCTGGAAGGCTGAGGCGGAAGGATCACCGGAGCCCAGCAGGTCGAGGCTGCGGTGGCCGGGAGCGTGCCACTGCACTCCAGTCTGGGCCGACAGAGTGAGACTCCAACTCAAAAAATAAAATAAAAAAAAAAAAAAAAAAAAAAAGAAATATTTTAAATGCTAACTTAGAACAGACTACTATAATAACAAAAAATTTGTCCTAATTTTGTTTGTAAGTAGATATTCGTACATAAATGTTTATTTGACAAATAAAATAACAGTAGTCTAATTCTTCAAAGGCATTTACAAACAGACTTACCTTTTGATAATTACAGATATTTCAACCCTGTATTTGACTTTACAGGCAAAATTAATTAAGTAGATGAGAAATATTGCAAGCAAGGAGTACACATGTGCTTTCAAATAATAACTTTGTTTTTTAAAATTTTTAAAGTTTTATTTTTTGAATTGGAGTCTCACTCCGTTGCCCAGACTGGAGTGCAGTGGCATGCTCCCGGCCACCACAGCCTCCACCTGCTGGGCTACGGAAATCCTTCCACCTCAACCTTCCAAGTAGCTGGAACTACAGGCACGTGATACTACCCCCGGCTAGTTTTTGATTTATTGTAGAGACGAGGTCTCGCCAAGCTGCCCAGGTGGGTCTCAAACCCATGGGCTCAGGCAATCCACTCACCTCAGCCTCCCAAAGTGCTGGGATTACAGGCTGAGCCACTGAGCCTGGCCTCAAATAATAACTTTAATAATTAAGCTATGCCTTGAGCTCTTTCTGATAAGAATGTCACATTCATTTCTCACAGATTGATTGGCCCAGTCATCTGAAATAAATGACCTGAGACTGTACATTTACGTTTTAAAATTCTTTCCGTTTAGTCAGAGGGAATGATCATTTCTCAAAGCACTTTTTCTATAGAATAAATATGATTATTCTTCCCAAAATATAGTCCATGTCCTAGTTTCCCTAATCAGTTTTTCCTTCTGTGTTTGTATCACTTTAGAGCAGTGTTTTCACGAACAACGCACTGTTCTACACTTGGAATTGTGTTTGATTCCTAGCGCAGGTGTGTGCCTTCTTTCACTTCTCTAATGTTAATCATCACTGATTGTCTTATTGTTCAATGGCTGGTAGAGACGCTAGGGGAAAAAATGTTGTAGGCTTTTAAAAATGTAAAGTGAAATTGTTCTACTCACAATGAATCAAACAGTAGGTTTTGAAATGTCATGAGGCCCAAACACAGATTTAAGTCAGAGTGTTATAAAGTAAAATAGATTCTCCTTCTAGTGCATTTAAATATAATTTCCATTAGTATTGCTTCCCCCTCTCTAAGCCGTAGGGCTGCATGATTATTTGGAAATCAACCCTAAGTTAGTATCCTTCCTTTCTCTGTAATCTTAGCATCCTTGAGTCTACCAAGCACAGCTGTAAGTTGAAATGATTTTGGAGAACAGTGAGCAAAGATCTAATACAATAAAATGGCTTCATTTGGCAAGGAAGGGCATCCCAGGTAATTGACAGAGAATGACCGGAACATGGAAGTAGGAATAGGTCAGACAGATTGAATTGTTAAGTATTTTGAATGCACCAGAGATGAGATTTTTTGAAATCAATATGCCATTTTTCTTGTATCTAATAAGGACTTTTAAGGACACAGGCAAGACGGCGCACTGTGATATTGCTCTTGGGACCTGCTAAAAAAGCAAAGGAAAGTCCTGTATGAAAATGTTCCCTGGAGTTTTTAAAAAAAAAAGACAAACTGCATCTTACTTACTTTTCCTTGGGAACAGAATCTTTATTGCTAAATGTTAAATAGTTGTATATTGGCTGGGCACGGTGGCTCACGCCCATAATCCCAGCACTTTGGGAGGCCAGGGTGAGAGGATTGCCTGAGTTCACAGGTTCAAGACCAGCGTGGGCAACATGGCGAGACCTCATCTCTTCAAGAAATGAAAAAATTAACTGGGCGTGGTGGCATGCGCCTGTAGTTCCAACTACTTGGAAGGCTGAGGCAGAAGGATCGCTGGAGCTCAGCAGGTCAACGCTGGGGTGACCATGAGCCACTGCACTCCAGCCTGGGTGACTGAGTGAGACTCTGACTCAAATAAATAAATAAATAAATAAACAAAAAATAAATAATTGTATATTAAATATCACTGCAGCTAGGCGCAGTGGCTCTTACCTGTAATCCCAGCACTTGGGAGGTTGAGGCAGGAGCATTGCTTGAGCCCAGGAGTTTGAGACCAGCCTGGGCAACATAGTGAGACCTTATCTCCACAAAAAACTAAAAAAACTAGTAGGGTATGGTGATCTGCACCTGTAGTCTCAGCTACTTTGGAGGCTGAAGCAGAAGGATGGCCTGAGCCCAGGAAGTCGAGGCTGCAGTGAACTGTGATCATGCCACTACACTCCAGCCTGGGCAACAAAAGAAACCCTGACTAGAAAAAAAAAAAAATCACTGCAATACATGTGATGCTGATTTTCATTTTGGAACATGTTGCTGTTTTTGTATTGCTGTTTCAAGGTTCCAGTGGGTCTTCCATAACAGTCCTTGGCTGACACAAAGTTCCTGAGCCCACTCCATCCTTGACTCTGCTGTATTCAAACACAGGACTTCTAAAGCGGCAGCCCTGATGGAACTGAAGAAAATAGCCCGAGTGTGGCCCATACTCCTGGTGCATCCAGCCATTTCCTTTTTATTTTCAGTTACAGCCCGTACTTGTTAGCATCCTGCCCTCTGCTTTGTGGGTTCTGGGCTCAGAGAAGAGAAAAATCCTGGTAAGTCCCAGCTAGCTCAGGCCGGTGATTGGGTAAGAGATGTGTCAACCAGTCTGGACAAAAGGGATGAGAAAAATGCTGAGAGCTTCTGGGAAAGTTTTCCCTGTTTTTTGTTTGTTTGTTTGTTTGTTTTGAGTTGGAGTCTCACTCCAGTCACCCAGACTGGAGTGCAGTGGCCGCTCCCGGCCACCGCAGCCTCGACCTGCTGGGCTCCGGCAATCCTTCCGCCTCAGCCTTCCGAGTAGCCAGAATTACAGGCATGCGCTACCACGCCCTGCTGATTTTTGACTTATTGTAAAGATGAGCTCTCGCCATGTTGCCCAGGCGGGTCTCGAACCCGCGGGCTCAGGCAATTCATTCACCTCGGCCTCCCAAGGCGCGCGATTACAGGCTAAGCCACAGAGCCCGGCTTCTCTGTTCTTTCTTTTTTTTTTTTTTTCTGAGTTGGAGTCTCACTCTGTCGCCCAGACTGGAGTGCAGCGGCCGCTCCCGGCCACCGCAGCCTCGACCTGCTGGGCTCCGGCGATCTTTCCGCCTCAGCCTTCCAAGTAGCCAGAACTACAGGCATGTGCTACCACGCCTGGCTGATTTTTTGATTTATTGTAGAGATGAGGTCTCGCTGCCCAGGCGGGTCTTGAACCCGCGGGCTCAGGCAATCCACTCACCTCAGCCTCCCAAGGCGCGGGATTACAGGCTGAGCCATCAAGCCTGTCTCTCCCTGTTCTTAAAAAAAAAAAAAAAAAAAAGGCACTCTGGGAGGAAAGAATTCTCTTTCCCTACTGAATAACGTGCTAGAATGTGACCCTTGAGCTGTGACAGCCATCAAGAATCATGGATGAGTGGCCCTGAGGACAAAGTGACAGTAGAACAGAAGATGGAAAGACAATTTGATGACAATGCTGAGCTTCTGAATGCCATCAGATTTGGAGTTGCCCTGTACCCAGGCTTAAGGGAGGTGTTGTTACATGTCCCTTTGCTTACAGCACTTGAACCAGGATTCTCTATTACTTGCAGCTGAAAAGATCCTGCTAAAATATTATATATCACAGTGTCCTTGGCTTATGTAACATCTACCACTTGGGTAACATACTCTTTTAAACAGCAAATAGGTATGAACACTTCTGGTGCTTTTTTGTTTTTGTTTTTGCTTTTTTTGAGTTGGAGTCTCACTCTGTCGCCCAGGCTGGAGGGCAGAGGCACACTCAACGGCCACCCAGTGTCGACCTGTTGGGCTCCGGCGATCCTTCCACCTCAGCCTTCCGAGTAGCCAGAATTACAGGCGTGCACTACCACGCCCGGCGAATTTTTGGTTTATTGTAGAGACGAGGTCTCGCCAAGTTGCCTGGGCTGGTCTGGAACCTGCGGGCTCAGGCAATCCACTTGCCTCTGCCTTCCAACGTGCTGGGATTACAGGCTGAGCCACTGAACCTGGTCACTTCTGGTGTTCTTTAGGGACTCTAGAAAGGTCAGATAATTCCATTTTTACAACATTGTGGTGATAGAAAGAAGAATCTGGCAATAATAGCTACCATTTACTGTTCACCCACTGCATGTCAAGCACTGTGCCAAATTCTTTAGGTATATTATCTCACTTAATCCTCATAAAATGCCAAGATAGTAATCATCTCCCCCCTGCCTTTTTTACAGATAAAGAAACTGAGGTTTAGGAGGTTTAAATCACTTGCCCAACGTCAAAAACTAGTAAGAGGTAGAAAAGGTATGAACAGCTGTCTTTTTTTTTTTTTTTTTGAGTTGGGGATCTCACTCTGTTTGCCCAGACTGGAATGCAGTGGCACAATCATGGCTCACCACAGCCTGCACTGCCTGGGCTCAGGCAATCCTTCCACTGCAGCCTCTAGAGTAGCTGGAACTACAGGTGTGCGCCACCACACCCAGCTAATTTTTTGATTTATTGTAGAGACAAGGTCTCGCCATGTTGCCCAGGCTGTTCTTGAACCACAGGCTCAGGCAGTCATCTCGCCTCTGCTCCCAAAATGCTGGGATTACAGGTGTGAGCCACTGCACCTGGCTTAATTTTTAAAAAATACTTTGTAGAGATGAGGTCTTACTATGTTGCCCATGCTGGTCTCAAACTTCTGTGCTCAAGCGATCCTCCTGTGTTGACCTCTCAAAGTGGTGGGATTACACGTATGAGTCATCATGCCCAGCCTATGTATGTTTTTCTGTGATTATTCTTCAAACATTATTACTCAGCTAAACATTGCCTCTCCATCAACAAAATCCAGACATGTACATTAATAATTAAATTCAGTCATTTTTGATACTTTGCTAACTTTCACGTTTTTCAACTTTGTCATTTCAAAGGTATATTTGAAGAGTGTATTTGTTAAAATACATTTTATTTAAGCCTGTTAACTTGATTTATGATTTTTAAAAATTTAGGCTGGGCTGGGCATGGTGGCTCAAGCCTGTAATCCCAGCACTTTGAGAGACTGAGGTGAGGGGATTGCCTGAGCCCACAGGTTGGAGACCAGCCTGGGCAACTTGGCGAAACCTCGTCTCTGCAATAAATCAAAAAATTAGCCGGGGATGGTTGTGCACGCTGTAGTTCTGGCTGGAAGGCTGAGGTGGAAGGATCACCTGAGCCCAGTAGGTCAACACTGGGCTGACTGTGAGCTTGCCACTGCACTCCAGCCTGGACAATGGAGTGAGACTCCAACTCAAAAAAAAAAAGGCCGGGCTCGGTGGCTCAGCCTGTAATCCCGTGCCTTTGGGAGGCTGAGGTGAGTGGATTGCCTGAGCCCGCGGGTTTGAGACCCGCCTGGGCAGCGAGACTTCATCTCTACAATAAATCAAAAAAATCAGCTGGGCGTGGTAGCGCATGCCTGTAATTCCAGCTACTTGGAAGGCTGAGACGGAAGGATTGCTGGAGCCCAGCAGGTCGAGGCTGCGGTGGCCGGGAGCAGCCACTGCACTCCAGTCTGGGTGACAGAGTGAGATTCCAACTCAAAAAAAAAAAAAAGATTGAAATCTTCCAAAAAATATTTAGTGATCACTTAAATGAAAAAGAATATGAACCAATGGGCTTTTTCTAGTCTCTCATTTCCATGGTTCTGCTTAGGCCAGTACTAATTCTGGGCAAGTGAGCAGCAGCAGAGGCAAGTGCCCTCCTAAATGTGGGGCTTCCTCAGTCCTGAGGAACTCTCTGACCACATGGCCTGGCTCCTTCTGGCCTGTGTCTTGAAGTTATACTGTCTTTTCTGTCACCATCACCTTTGCATGGATTTAGTGCACTGTCTTGAGCATAAACCTTTCACCCCCACGTAGATTGTGAGAGAAACAGAATGCTTCTATTTTAATTCTCCATGACATCTGGCATGATGATACGCAATAATGAATGCATAACAAATATCTAATATGTGTCTTTTTTCTCACAAAAACACATGTGACATACTAGTATAGCCTAGAAATGACCTTAACATCTTTGATCAGAGAAGACAGAATACAATCAAAAGGCAAAAGCAATAATGAGAGATGGAAGACACAAAATTATTTTTATAGAAAATGAGCTGAATAAACCAATTATCAATGCAAAAAACTTGCTGGCAATGAAGACTTGTTCACGTAGAAAAATAGGTTGCTTTTGTGAGTTGCACATTTTCCTAGAAAAAAAGATCCACAAACAGTCTAACTGACAGAACTCCGAGGATTGTGGCAGTGCGAGAGAAAACTTTTCTGTGACCACTAACAGATGAATCAGATGAGTTGAAAGCAGAGCATATGCGGTTCTTACCAATCATACTGTTTTAAAAAGTGGGAGCTGGCTAGGCATGGTGGCTCACGCCTATAATCCCAGAACTTTGGGAGGCCGAGGTGAGAGGATTGCCTGAGGCCATGGGTTCGAGATCAGCCTGGGAAAGTTGGCGAGACCTCATCTCTACAGTAAATTAAAAAATTAGTCAGGCATGTTGGCGCATGCCTGTAGTTCCGGCTACTTGGAAGGCTGAGGCCAAAGGATCACCTGAGGCCAGCAGGTCGAGGCTGCAGTGGCTGTGAGTGTGCCACTGCACTCCAGCCTGGGTGACAGAGTGAGACTCCAACTCAAAAAATAAAATAAAATAAAAAATAAAAAGTGGAAGCTGAATCATTCATTATCTATCACATTTTTTTTCCCTATGAAACTCATCTTGGCTCCATGACTTGGTCAAGACAGTCACTGACTCAGGACCTTGGTTTTCTCTTCTGCTTGCCCTTCCATCTCCATCAGCCCTGTTAAGCGGCAGCTTAGTTCACACTCTCCCAGACCTTTTTCTAGGCATTTGCATACACATAAACCAACATGGTTTTATAGACTTTGAATATATATTAAACTATATAACATTATTTTGCAATTTTTGCTTTATTTATTAACTATGTTTTAGGTATGTAGAACTGCTAATACTTTACAGCAATAATATTGGTATGTAATTTCTTGATTTAAACTTTAAAAAATATTTTGCCTACAAATAACTCTGATTTTCCATTTTTTCCTTCTAATATTTTCACTTACTTTAACAAAATAACCATTGGCAATAATAAATATCCTCCTCAGTCACATTTTCTCCCTATTTATTCAACTTATTCAGTAATTATCAACCAAGTGAATACATTATCAGCGTATAAGTCTAATATCTTATTATTAAAATAAGATAATCAGTGAGGTCTTCATTAACATGAAATGCACATTTAAAACAAAACCTTAGACTAAGGGTTCAGGACACACCACACAGAGCTCCTCCCAGCCCTCCCAGGCATCTGTCGGCCGACTGCTGAGGTTCAGCTACACTCACTTTTCACTTGCTGTTCGGGAGCTTTGATGTGCGTCACCATTCCAGGCATGTTCACACTGTTCCTATGCAGGTACTTTAGGAAGACGTCTGCATTCCTCCGAGCAAGTGTGCAAGCCTAGGAAACAATGGAGAGCAAGCTGTCATTAGTTTGATATACCAACTAATTTCAAGTACATAGGAAAAGCAACATCATTTGGTTCTAACTTATGTCTTTACCAAAAAACATTCATCTGTCTACCTATGGTTTGGAAAATGTATAGGCTAAATCCTATTTCAATTAAAAAAAAAATTCCTCTCTCAAAGCCCTTGCTCTGAAGAAACCAGCTGCTATGTTATGAGCCACGCTATGGAGAGATCCACAGGGCAGGGGGCTGAGGGCTACTGGCCTACATCCCGAGAGGAGGGGCAGCTTGCCCTGCTGAGCCTTGGAATGATGGAGTACCTGGCTAGCACCTGGATTGCAGCCTTAAGAGACCACAGGAGCCAGCTAAGCTGTGCCTGGATTCCTGTAAGGGACAGATAGTAAATACTTCCAGCTTTGTGGGGGTCACATAGCCTGTGCTTCTCCATCACAAGGACTAAAACCGACACCAGTAGATGAAAGCAGCCACAGATGACATGCAAATGAGTAAAACTTGGCCCCCAGTAAATAGTTTGCTAACCTCAGTTTAAGTCATTGAGTTTTGGGGTAGTTTGTGATATGATGCTATTGTGATGACAGTCAGCTGATATAATGTATTTATGCTGATGCAGTAGGATAAACCAAAGAAGTTGTTTCATTAATATATTTAAAAACAAGGATTTATATTAGAGAAATGGATAAAAATCTAAAAATCAAAGGAGAAAAGAAAAAAAACCCTTAATTATATTTGAATTGGAAATGTTTTGTATATTTCCATCTCACATGTGGAATTAATCGTTTCCTCAAGGAGCCTCTGTCTCCTTCTAGTGGTAAATGGTATTCAGAGACTCCAATCTGGTCACCAGAAATAGTACTATTGGCTTGGTCATTGTTTCCAAGCTTTTTCAGTAGATGGAGCTAGGATATCTTTTTTTAAATTAAGAGAAAAATAAATCATAAGTCTCTGCTGATGAGTCTGAAATTCCAAGTTGTTACACTAGACAGCAAGGTGTAACATTGAGGATTCTAAGGACATCTGAGCAACCTGACTTGAAGAGGCTCCCACAGATAGGACAAGTTGAATATTAAAAGACAATGACTGTGAATGCCTGAAATATACTAAATATATTAAAATACATGATTACTAAAAAAAAAAAAAAAAAGTCACATGAAGAGGGTACTATGACAACAATTCATGTTCCTGAAAATGGTAAATAAAAAGATCAAGCATTTACTCTGCCTTTTCTGGACAAACTGTTTTAGAGTAACCAAACAGCTGAGGAGGGAATAATCCTAGCTAAAGGAGACCAAGGGAATGTATGAATTAGAACATCACCACTTTGCAACTCTAATGAAACAATATCACCACTGGCTATCAAAACCATCAGGTAACAGGCTGGTGGGAAGCACATGAGGAATGAGTTGGACTCACCACATTTGAACCACTGATAAAACTCATATGGCAGAGACAAAAGAGAGAAGCAGACATTATCTGCCTCCTCAGGTAATCCAGTAGGAAGTACAACCCCCACTAGCAAGGTTTTTCTAAGCGCGCGCGTGCACACACACACACACCTGACTCTGACCAAGGCTCTCAATCGAATCAAAATTTGGAAGATTGTGGATGGTGTTAAATGATGCTATAGGATGCAATTACCAAAATCCAGAATAGATGGAATTCCATAGTATAAATAAATAACCCATTTCTTCAATTAATAAATAGTAATGAAAGTGGGGTGCTGTTTAGATTAAAAGTGATTTAGAGGACATATCAGCCAAATCAATATGTGGACCTTGTTTGAATTCTAATTTAAATCATGTATAAAAAGACATTTATAGGACAATCAGAAAAATTTTAACAATGCCGGATTTCGGATAATATATAAAACTTACTTTTAAAATATTAAACAATTTATTAAAAAATTAAAAATTAATTTTAAAGATATGATAATGGTATTATGTTTATATTTTAAAAAGAGAGATTTTAATATTTAGATACAAACTGAAATATTTACAAATAAAATGATGTGATTTCCAAAACTGAAAATAATTCCCTAAAGGTGGTTATGCCCATATATTGATAATCACTGAAGCTAGGTGAGAAGTAAATAGAGGCTCATTATCCATTGTCAAAAATATCCTAGAAACAAACAGTGCAAAATTCTAATAGAACAAAGACATTCAAAAAAGTCTGATTACAAATGCTTCTTGACTTAAAATGAGGCTATGACCCGATAAGCCCATTGTAAATTGAAAACATTGCTGTTGAAATGCATTTAATGCACTTAATCTACTGAACACTGAAGCTTAGCCTAGCTACTTTAAACGTGCTCAGAACATTTACAATAGCCTAAAATTGGGCAAAGTATCTACCACAAAGACTATTTTATAATAAAGTGCTGAATATCTCATGTAATTGACCGAATACTGTGTTGACAGTGAAAAGAAGAATGGCCGTGCAGGTACGGTTTCTACTGAATGTGTATCTCTTTTGCACCAACTTAAAGTCACAGAATCATAAGTAAAACCACCTATTGTAAGTCAGGAACCGTTTGTAATTTTGTTTTGCATTTTCACCTTAATATCTTTCTTAACTGTGTTAACTACACAGTATTCATTTTTCTTTTATACTAAATGGATAGTGGTGTGCTCTGGTTTCTCTTCAGATTGCATTAATCTTTCGCCTTTTAAATGCATTGTGGAGAAAGAGAAGCAAATTATGACTGCAAGTCAAAATCCTAACAGTGGTCAGCATTTAGAAAACTTAATAGCTGTGACTGGTGGGGGGCAGGGCCCTTAGAAAACTGAAACGGGCCGGGCTCGGTGGCTCAGCCTGTAATCCTGCGCCTTTGGGAGGCTGAGGTGAGTGGACTGCCTGAGCCCGCGGGTTCGAAACCCGCCTGGGCAGCGAGACATCATCTCTACAATAAATCAAAAAATCAAAAAATCAGCCGGGCGTGGTAGCGCTTGCCTGTAATTCCGGCTACTTGGAAGACTGAGGCGGAAGGATCACCGGAGTCCAGCAGCTCGAGGCTGCGGTGGCCAGGAGTAGCCACTATACTCCAGTCTGGGCGACAGAGTGAGACTCCAACTCAAAAAAAAAAAAGAAAAGTGAAACGGTACTGTTTGACATAAGTTACAACTACTGACTGTGGAAGTTACAGTAGCTTTCTCACCCTGACTTCTTAAAATAAAGTATCTGAGGCAGAAGCTGAAAATAAGTTACCAGATATAAGAGTTAAAATTTATTCTCCCAGACTAAACAATAACTCTCTGTCAGATGATAGACTTCAGAAACAAAATGAAAATTATTAAATGTAGGAGGAAATGGTGTCACAGTGGTCAGAATGTTGAAGCCATGAAAAAAAAACTAAGCTTCATAAAGTAACAAGAAAAAGTAAACACCATACCTATTTTTAACAGGTCTGATCTGTGATAGCCAATGGAACCTCGGAAATTCATTAAGAGTCCAAGAACGCAACATGGAAGCATTCAGTATGAAATGCTTCTAAACATTTTTAGCATATCTAAAAATTTAATTGCTTCCCAGCACCTCTGTGATTTATGTATGAATAAATATGACAGATAAAAATACAACAGACTGTCTTGGAAAATTACTCATTTAAAAATTCTGAGAGAAAATGCCTAGCCAGGTCTGTATGTGATCCCATTTCCCTTGTAGGAAGCGCTTCCTGAGTAGGTTATTAGCGATGGATCCCATGAGCCACAAGGCGCTCATGTCCTGCATCTCCACACTGTGCTTACACCTCTTTTGAGATACAATCTTTATTCTCAAGAGACTGAATTTCCAAAGGAAGATTATTTTAAGCTACAGGCATTGTGTTTCACCAAATCAATCAACCAAAGAATCACTCCCTCTGTCTCCAGAATCATCTGGTATGGTGACTTTCAAGAGACCCTCGTTTGCACAGATTATTTGTTCTTTCTCTGTGAAAACTAGAAAGACAGAATAATCACACATAAAAAAGATTTTATAGCTTTCTTTCTTCAGCTAAGTTTTTGCTGTTACAACCCTGCTCCATCACCTTCCACACAAGGTGAGAACTGTGAGGTGCAGGGAGAGCTCTAGGAAGCAACAACTGTGTCACCCACACCTGGCAGGCTGGGGCTGTCAAGACGCTCTCCATCATCCTCACGTGAACCCTGGATGTGTGTCCACTGTTCACTGAGGCACAAGTACCCAACAAGCCCACTCGTACCTTCAGGAATGCTTCCTTCTGCTCCAGGTGTTTGCTGATCATCGGGGTGACATGGTCTGTCTCAGAGTTGGGGCCCAACTTGTCAGCTCCACCACACCAGTCTTCTTCTCTTTTGTATTCTTGCTCCAGGCTCTCAAGGACGCTGCAGACCTGTGAGCAGGGGAAAGTTCAAGACTCGGAATTGGCACCTCACATTGTAATTGGCATCTTTGGGAAGCAGCTTAAATCAGGCCTGAGACGAAGGTGCTGGTGGGAGGGTCAAGGACATAAAAAGGAGCTGGGGGCTCTGACTTGAGGGCAAATACAGAGGTTGAAAGCAGGCAGGACTTTCAGAACAAGAACAGAACCAGTGACTGGATGGAGTTGGAGACCATCATACTTAGTGATCTATCACAGAAACAAAGAACTGAATACCACATGTTCTCACTCATAAGTGGGCCCTGAACACTAGTCACATTAGTACAAGGGAGGGATCAGCAGTCACTGGGCACGGCCGGGGGGAGGTGGCCAGTAACATCACAAAGGGTCCTAAACCAGAGGAAGTGAGGGTCAGCTGGAGCACGTAGCCTACTTCTGTAGTTAACCCTTACTTGTACTCCACATCTCTATGTCAAAATAAAATAAAATGAACAAAACCAAAGTTGAATATTCTCTTTCTGACGTGTTTCAGGATATGTTATTTAGATGAGCAGAAAAAAATTCAGTTACTTCCCAAATTATCTAAGGGAAGCAAGAATAATTTTAATTCCAGAATGCATCTTTTCCCTCCCCGACTTGCAACTGACTGGTTCAATAATGACTGGCATGTTAATAACAACTAAGCTGTCCAACAAAATAAAGCTCAAAATAAAAAGCCAGTGGGGAGTCCAAGGAAGAGAACCGCTCCAACACCTGTTCTGAAGTTTTGTAGAAGGCGACGGAGGCGTTGACGAGCTTGAGGCGGTCTTCCATCTTGAGCATGAGCTGCTGCCAATGCGAAGCCACCTTCTCAGCACAGTCTCGGATCATGTCCATGTCATAGTGATTGGCCTGCAGCATGGCTTCCGCCTTCTGCTGCACCTGCAGTGCGCTCTGGTGTGTTTTCTAGAGAAAAGAAGGAAAGAGACAGCTTGTTTAACAGGGTGTCACCCACTGACAGGACAGGAAGCAGGACGTCCACAGTTACTCTCTTCTCCCATGCTTTTGTAGAAACAACCATAGTTAATACTCACTAGGGCACTTCTAAAAGCACAGCAGCCATTTTAGCAAGAAAGTTTTTATGCCCAGCAACAACTAAGTTTATATTTATCTAATGAAGGATGAAATGCATTAAGACCCCCCAGAATGAGTCTCAACTGTAGGGTTCTTCTGAGAAATAGCAGGGAATAAATACCCTTAACAGTCAATATTCTAAAAAAGCTGTTGAAATATTCCAAGTGTATTATTCCTACTGATCCTTCTTATAATAGTTGCTGGAAGCAAATGAGCAAGTAAACAAAAGGTGGCCAGAGTGAATGCTTTTTAGTTTCATTTGAAACTTAAACTTTGGACTCCAGTGAAAAGTTTTCAAGAAGTACTGATTTCAAAAAGAAAAACAAAACAAAAAACACTAATGAAAAGCTAAGGCTGAAACAGTTGAGTTCTCTGGAGGTCCATGCCATATGGTAAATCTATGAAAGTTACATGGCAGGCCGGGATCGGTGGCTCAGCCTGTAATTCCAGCACTTTGGGAGGCCAAGGTGAGTGGACTGCCTGAGGCCATGGGTTCGAGACCCACCCGGGCAACTTGGTGAGACCTCATCCCTACAATAAAAAACTAGCTGGGCATGGTAGCGCACGCCTGTAGTTCCAGCTACTTGGAAGGCTGAGGCAGAAGGATTGCCAGAGGCCAGCGGGTCGAGGCTGCGGTGGCCGGGAGCGTGCCACTGCACTCCAGTCTGGGCGACAGAGTGAGACACCAACTCAAAAAACAAACAAAAAGAAAGTTACATGGCAAATCAAAGAAGACTTTTGTTGATTTATCCTCACCAGAAGGTCCATGAGGGGCTGACAGATCAGTTCTCTCCAGTAAAGAACTAGAACTAGGGGGGAAGAGAAAGGGGTTGGGAGGAGGGGAATAAAGGGGGACCCAAAAAACCCAGAACTTTTTAGAGGGCAGGCCCCTTGTAGTACAGGCTTCCCCCACTAGGTAAGTGTTATGGGAACTCATCAGCATCAGTGTACCAGCCAGCATTGTTGTGAGAGGCTGCGTTCAGCTTCAGTGAACCGTTTCTGGAGATTCTTTCAACACGTTTGCCCATTTCATGATGGGTGATTTACGATCATACCTGCCCACACCGTGCTGAGTGTTCAGCAGTTTTTGACCAAAAACGGCATGAACGCTGTGCCCCACCCTACCTATTCACCAGATCTCACCCTGTACAACATTTTTTTGTTTCCCTAATAAAAAAGTCCTCAGAATGAAATGTTTTGCTGATGTGGAGAGGTGAAACCAAAAACAGCAGAAGCGCTAAAATGCATCAAAATTGATGAGTTCAAAAAATTGTTTTGAGCAGTGGAAAAAGCATCTCAATAGGTGTATTACATCAAACAGAGAGCACTTTGAAGGTGACTGAAGTTTAAATATGTAAGAATAAATATATAATTTTCTATAAGTTTTGAGTTTTTTGGGGCCCCCCTTATATACAGATCTCTACACAGATTAAAAGAAAGTAATAGCAAAATTTTGCATTTCACCACAAAAAGTAAAAATGATCCCATAAAACCTGGTATGCAATACAGTACCATCCTTCATCCAGACACAGTGACTTAATTCTTGCAACTTAATTTCCAGAAATCATTTGGCACAATATACACCATTAAAAGATGTCCAGGGTTTGAGCCTCAGGAAGAAGTGTTAACAGTGTCCACTGGCACTGAGTAGCTGAACATAAATTAATCTAGGGAATAAATTAGTGATGAATTCCAAAGCTTCCTTCTTTGGCTAACATGTATGTAAGTAGAGCAGGAAACAGGTTTTCTGTAATCAAGTGCTCTTTTTCCCTTGACTTTTTCGCGGTTACCAATTAGGACTATTGTCCATATTGCCCCAACCCTCCTCTGCCCCCCCAAAAAACACTGAAAATAATTAGTCACATGCTGAGAGTGAGCTTGAGCGGGCCTGGATATGATCTTCAGTTCTGGTGCAGCACTGACCCTCATCTGGCACAGCACTGACCCTCGCTGTCAAGGTGAACAATGCTGCTTTTAACCAAGGTCTAAGGAGTTTTGCTGTTAGTATTGCTTATTGATTAACATTGAATTCATGATTTGCCCTTGGTCTTGCTGAGCCCCCCAGAGCTCTCTGCTCTGATGAGGTTAGTTACATGGTAGGATTGTGTCTACAAGACCAGCAAGATATAAAACCTCAGTTGAGACTTCAGTTTGGGATCCCTGGTTCAGAGATTTTCTTAACTGGAGAAAGCACACTCTGCCAGGACCCTTACAACAGGAGGGCAGGAGGAACCCCCTGGTCTCCCAGACCCCTGAGACTCTTGCTGTGCAGCCACCTGGGTTGGGTGCATTTCCCCACCTCACTGCAGATGCCATACTGTTTCCATCTCCATAGGTCAACTGTAGATATGTAAGCAATGTCATTTTGGGTCCTGTGAGTCTCCTTTGTCAACAGAGTCCGCCTGGCTCCCATGGGCAGTGTCATATCAGAATTCAGTAGGCTAGAAAGGTCTAAAAGACAGAGACAGGACTGGTGTTCTTACCTCGATGGCATGCTGGAATTGCTCATGCTCTCTCTGGAGCTGTTCGGCTTCTTGTAACGAGCTGGCTGTGATAAGCCCAGCATTTAACATGGACTCTCCATTGCGGATCCAACCCAGCACCTGAAACATTACATGGATGACTTCAAGCAGAGGCCAGGCCAGAGGATCTGGCAGCACACGAGCCTGCAAGGTGGTCTCGTGGCTCCCGGCAGGGACTAAGTGCTGAGGTCTTCATCTTCCTACTGGCAGCGGTCTGATGTCCTTCAATGGTATCTGATCACAGTGCTGCATATTTTTAGCCAGTTCTGTTATTTTTCCGTAGCAAAGGGGAATGAAAAGGCGAAGGTCCAGTGGATTGTTCATATTAGGCCATAGGTCAAAGCAGATTGAGAAACGCCTAATAGATAACCTAGCGACACAAAGACTCCCTCATAATTAAAAAGGGCATTTTTCATCACCTTTCGGTATTGTTAGACTAAAGAATTGACAAGCTAAGGGAAAACACGTTTACTTCATTAGCTTATTTTCCAATTTAACCTGTTAATCAATAATAACCAGAGTGTGAACTACACTGTCCCACATCCCACAATGCTTAGGATCAAACCACGGAATTCTCAACTTCACACACAAACACAAAGAGATGCCAATTCTGACAGTGAAAGCCACAGAGACTGTGGGAGGTCATTCTGGACAGTGATTTGTGGCAGGGCCTTGTAGTAACCTACACAATACCCTTCTTTTTGTTTACTCAGAAAATCCAAACTTTGGAGGAGAGCTGAAATGATAAAAACACTCCTCAGATTCTGTTACGGCTTTGTCACTGTGATGCACAATTCTAGCCAATAAGATCAATGCAGTAGTCTCTGGGGAAGTTTGTAAAATATTTATTTTTGGCCAGGCTCAGTGGCTCAGCCTGTAATCCCACACCTTTGGGAGGCTGAGGTGAGTGGATTGCCTGAGCCCGCGGGTTCGAGACCCGCCTGGGCAGCGAGACCTCATCTGTACAATAAATCAAAAAAATCAGCTGGGTGTGGTAGCACATGTCTGTAATTCTGGCTACTTGGAAGGCTGAGGCAGAAGGATTGCTGGAGCCCAGGAGGTCGAGGCTGTGGTGGCCAGGAGTGGCCACTGCACTCCAGTCTGGGCGACAGAGTGAGACTCCAACTCAAAAAAAAACAAAAAAAAATTTAGTTTTGGATACAGGCACTGCCGCTTTCTCTTTATGCATTTCTTTCCTTGATGCCTGGGATATGGAGGTGATGGTTGGAGCTACAACAGCCATTTGGCAACCAGAAGGAAAAGGCCACCCATCACCAAGATCTCAGCCCAATGTATAAGGGGGCCAACTAAATGAACACCAGTAATCTACTATAACCTGACTTGTCAAAAGTGGGAAAACACTTTTTTAAAACCACTATTTTTAAGCCTCTGTCCCAGGCAAATGCAATTCCTAAGGGATGCATTTCATTTATTCCTTCATTTCTTAAGTGAATTGTATAATATTTCATTTCATTTATATGCAAAAATACCCATACTACTGATGGCACCTGGAAGACCAACAGGTGTTCTTTCGGAGTTCAGGTTTGACAGTCTATCTGCTCCAATGTGAGTGCTCGCTACTTCTGTAGCACATCTTGCTCATGGTCCAGTGGCACCTCAAGACTCCTACAACCAAAGTGCGGCTTGCTTTTTGTGCAGCCACCAGAACATTGTGAGCCTTATTCTCCCTCCACTGAGCCAGTTTCGTCAGTACATTCCCTGCTTATTGGAACTCCCTGTTCATGCATGGAATCCCACCAGCACTGAGCCTAAAGCAATCCCTTCCACCTGCCCCTTTTTTTATGTTGCCATGCCATCAGGATGTGGTATTACAGTATCCTGACAACACAGGAAAATCCCCAGCCACACACAGCCTGTGATTCGATTTAGATCCTAACAGTATTTTGCAGGAAAAAAATTATATAGTTACACAGTCCAGGAAACAATGTGCTCAGGGTTTCCAGCAAGAGACTACCCATAACAAAACAAGCCAATGGTGCTTACTCTCAAGTGCTTTCCTTGCCAGGCAGGGAAGCCTTTTCCGTTATAGAGCAGACACACAGCTGTACAGGTCACTGGTTCCCCTTTCTCACACTACGTATGGCTGGATCAGGTGCATCAGGACAGCTGTGTTCTGATAGGGGATGAACCTCCCCAGTGCTACAGGTCAGATTCCCAGGAGCTTGATCGCTCATTGCGTGTCTACTGCAGCCTCCCCTCAGTGTACAGAGGTTGGCTCACCTGCTTCACTTCTGCCTGCAGGTGGCGCAGCTGCACACACTGTTCCAGGTGCTTCCGATGCTGTTCTGCCGCTAAATCCAATTCCTGCTGTTTTTCATGAAGAAACTCTAGCAGGTCCTGGACCCGAGTTGCCATATCTACGTCTCTATCACAAAGCAGCTCCACGCCTGCAGACAAAGAAGGGAGACTGCAGGATTTGGCTAGCAATTCAACCTCCTCTTCTCAAATGATGAGTATCACAATATCTGCTGTTGTTGGTGACCTGTCCAGCTTGGGCCATCATCACAATGAGCGGAGGCATGTTACACCTGCCTCGAGCATGGACATATGTGTGAAAGGGCGTGCAGATAATTAAACCAAACCCAGTTCCCATCAGTCTATTTCTAGTCCTCCTCCTCCTGTTCAACAGTAGTGAGAGTGCAGCATCCTTTACAAATGAGTGAACTTGATGGTTTGTTTTTGTTGTTATTCCAAATATATGCAGTTTACACTTGCATAAGTATTTGTGTAAAATGAGTAATGTAGCATGCAGGTTGCTGCTAAGTAAGTTTCTAATATTAGTTATATTTCTGGGCCTAGAGTGACATCTGCTGGTAAAATAGAAACAATGAAAAATAAAAATGTGAATTTTTTTTGGAATTTATGTTTCATTCACAAAGTTCATGCTATTCAAAATAATACTGGAAAATATGGGCAGATACTCCAACCATAATGCTAACATGACTGGAGTATGTGGCGGGGGGGGGGGGGGAAAAATGTTTCCTTT
>NW_007259473.1:230419-288032 GCF_000164805.1 Carlito syrichta
GGGGGGGGGGGGGGGGGGGAGGAAAAATGTTTCCTTTTAAAGAACAGGTCTCTCTAATACCTACATCATAAGAGCTAACAAAATTTCCAGTCATTGCACTGAAATAAGCTGAATGCCCATGGTGACATAAAGAAGCCACAAATGACAGAGAATGGAATGCTGCCTTACCAGAGGCCTGGACCTCATTGACGTACTGCAGAAGATCCTGCCCCTGGTGGATGACATCGAAAGTCAAGTTGTTCATGGTCAAGGCTTTGTCTGCATGGTGTTGGAGGCGCTGCTCTGCGATGGTGAGATCCTCTGTGTCGAAGTCATTCATTTGCTGAGAAAGCTCATCATTCCAGGACTCAAGATCTGAGATGATCTGAAAGAGGAAAGTATCTATTTAAGACAAAAAATAAAATATATGCTGCCACATCTCTGTGCCAACTAAGTAAGGAAGAGACTATGTGTGTCAAAAGGACAGAGACACTCTACAATTAAGACGAATGGGTTTTGTGGCATATCAAGTACACCCCAGAAAGGCTGTTCTTAAAAAAATACAAAAAAATAATGGACATAGAAGGAAGCTGAAGTGAGATAATTAGGGAAGCCAGGGTGGCAAAATTGTGTTGCATTTGGGAGATAGGTATCTGAAAGTTCCACTGTACTCTCTACTTTTGTGAAGATTTGAAAACTTTCATAATATAATTTTTACAAATTAAGACTACATAGTCAGTGTCGGTGGCTCAGCCTGTAATCCCGCGCCTTTGGGAGGCTGAGGTGAGTGGATTGCCTGAGCCCACGGGTTCGAGACCTGCCTGGGCAACTTGGTGAGACCTCATCTCTACAATAAATCAAAAAATAAGCTGGGCGTGGTAGTGCACGCCTGTAGTTCCAGCTACTTGGAAGGCTGAGGCGGAAGGATTGTCAGAGCCCAGCAGGTCGAGGCTGCGGTGGCCGGGAGCGGTCACTGCACTCCAGTCTGGGCGACAGAGTGAGACTCCAACTCAAAAAACAAAAACAAAAACCAAAGAAACAAAAATTAAGACTACAATTTATAAAATCCAGAAAAGGGTTTGAAAAAACTTGTGGAAGAATATTATACTACACACATAAATGGAATGACATTTTCCATGGATCTGAATTTATTTTATCCACATGAACACTAACCATGCTAGTAAGAAATTGAAGACCTCGATCCATTTTTGAGAGATAAAGACGCTATTTCAATTCAAAGACAAGAGACGTGGGAGATTTTTAAAAATTAACCAAGTAATAGATGAACTTCTCCCATAAAGACAGCTCCATGCTACTACAGGCAGGCAGATGTGGCATTTTCCCACATAAGGGAGGAAACCTTAGCCAAAGCCTGAACTGCTCAGCTTTTCATGTTTCAGGATTGAAGAGAATACAGGTTCTCAGGCCACAACCTTTTAAATCACATCTGATGCTGGCGTGAGACTGAACTGCAGGTGTAATTTCCTCAGCTCAGAGACATTCTTATACAGGGTCTTGCACACTGGCTTTACCTTGGGTACTTGTAACATGGCTTCAGTGTGAGGAAAAGGAATGTTTTTGTTTCCTGATTGGGTTCAACAGAAGTAGAAATAAAAGTAACAATTTTTATTTTCCTTTTAAAGTAGCATTAAAATTGAACAAATAAAGTCTAATTTGAAAAAAAAATAGAGATGTGATCTCTCTCTGTCATCTAGGCTGGAGTGCTGTGGCAGGATCATGGCTCACTTTGACCTTGAACTCCTGGGCTCAAGGGATCCTCTGACCTCAGCCTCCTAAAATGCTGGGATTACAGGCATAAGCCACAGTGCTGGTCCCAATTTTTTTTTTTCAAATATCAAAGTGCCCAGGAAGGAAAGCTTCAACTAATGTTTTTGATGGCTTTGTGTTTCCTAACTGAAAATATCCAACACGTTGCTAAGTTTTATAAAAGTGAGTCCTTGGAAATCAGGGGAAAGCGGACCTTGTTTTATACTAGGATGCTACCTTGAGTGCCAGCAGGCCCAGGCCACAGTGGGCCCTCACTGCGTGGAGTCCAGTATGTAGGAGTCTTTTCTCTGAGTGGCTTCATATCTAAAAGTCAAGACTCTGAGGGCATTTGAGCAGGCTTTACCAGGCAGCATGTTTAGGGTTTGACTCCTTTCTTGTTATTAATCAATGATGACAATGAGAAGAGCCAAGAAGGTCTGTCATGGGGGCTTAGATAAGCAGCCAGCCAAAGTCATCTGGGAGAAACCTGCACAGGGCGGGCCTGGCCCCTGTACCACAGACCAAAACTGTTACTCAGGGCAAGGCCTACAAACAGGCACAAGGAAAGCAACATGGCCTGCTACGGCAGAGGGTCCCTCTGGAGCTGAGGTTACAAGGGCAGTCCACATAGTCTGCCATCCCCTGCCTGAGGTGGCACTTCAGGGGCTGGGCCTTAGTGTCCTCCAAGCACTGGTGCCGAGATCTAAACTGAGGACATGTAAACACATTTTGAGAGGGTATGCACTATGGATTCACGTCAGCAGTCACTGGGGACCACCAGGGCAGCGCAGAGGTACTCGGAGGCAGCCTTCGGGCCGTCACTGCCAGTACTGTGATGAGCGGCCAGGCAACAGAGTTTTGGTTCCTTCCATCATGTTTCACAGACAGGTTCAGTCTCATCCGATTATACTTACTTCTCCTTACACAATATCAGCTTTGAAAAAAGATCTTCCTTCACACAATTCAGAGCCACTCGCTTTTTGTTGAAGAAAGATAAAAGGAACCTGTACCTCTTTCTCCTAGTCACGTATAAGGAACAACAGTCCACTTGGAGTAAGAATTACAGATAATCCAAGAACACCTCTGTGGGGAAAAAGTTGGGTTTCCTATGACCTAAAATCCTATCACCACAGGCTAAGATTATTCCCACTATGGGAGGAAGAAGAACAAGAGAGAGAAGGACAGAAAGAGACAGGGAGAAAAAGAAGACGGGTAGAGGAGAGAGGAGAGTAGAAGAGAAGCAGAGAGAAGGAGGATGCGGGGGAGGATGTGAGAGGATCACTGCCTCAAGTTGTTCCTCTGCTCGGAGCACAGGGGAGTGTGCTGCTAACCCAATCAAGGTTTAAACACACCAAGATGAGGAGACAGGTGTGCTCATTTCCTACTATTCCACTGACACTTGCTTTGCTCTGCTCCTGCCCTGAGCTGCCTCTCCCACAATTTCCAACATAGGGTCCAGAGCTGAGAGCCCCCAACTCCCCAGGGTCAATCTGAGAAGTCTTCAAAGCATCCTCTACATTCTCTCCTTCCTCCACCTCCTCCTTGTGTAGAGGATGGGGAGTGTGGAGGATGCAGGACTTGAACAGGACGGAGGACGAGGGAAAGAGCAGGGACTGTGGGTGCCGTGGGGACACTCACGTCAATGGCATCCCTCTCGAAGATGCGCAGCTGCAAGAAGAGCTCGAGCTTGATCTTGCGCTCCTGGAAGAGCTCCTCCATCTGTGACTGCGCCTCGTCCAGCTGCTGCAGCACCGTCTCAATGTGGTTGATGGAGCTGTTGTGGGGGGTCTTATTACTGGAAATGGCCGAGTCCCTGCCAGAGGTAACAGAGGAAAGGGAATTGGATGAGAAGGCCTCACACTGTCAGATACCAGACCCAGCAGTACAAATCTTCAGGGGAAGAAGGCTGGCAGAAAGGTGGACTATTTATCTCTGAAAATGCAATGCGTCACCCCCCTAAAAGCAGCATTAGGCTTCCTCCTCCGAGCAATATGCCAAACCTGGGGATACACTGAAGAATTTCTCTGGCACTTTCTGAAGTCACTCTTACAAGAAGTCTAATAATTATATAAAATTATTTTAGTAGAATTGTATTTTTAGCCACTTTTCTCCCTAAGTAGAGTGAATAGGTGATATCTATTTAGTACAAATGATAGAATCATATTGGACATAATAGACTTTTTTGGATTTTGCTTATTTTTTAAAATTTTGTCTTAAAGATGTGAGGTACAATCCAGGATTAGGTACATACGTGATCATGATACAGGGAAAGTCTGGGAGAGACTCACTTTTAATGCAACCAATTAAGCCTTTTAAAGTAATGGCTACCTGCTTCTTTTTTTAGCAAAGCAACATCAAGTAAGGTTATCAGTCAACGATTTGTTAAACTATACTTTGAGTGATACAGTGGGAGGATAAGTTTACGTAAACGGTCCCTGGACCCAATAAAAGGAATGTTTCCAAAGTAAACAAAATTGAGCACTTGGGGGACGGGTGCCCACTCCGTTGAGGCCTGCCTGAGCCTGGTTGCCAGGAGGTGGGCACACTGCCATGCTCCAGACCGGCCTGAGGGCGCAATCTAGGAGGTTTATAAAGAAGTTCCAGGAACTACTAGGTGGGTGTTAAAAGGAACTATTAAAAGCTGAGTACTGAGGTTTATCAGTCAATGTTGTAATGAAAAAATTATAAAGTTAAACTGTAAGGGAAGGAGGAGAAAGGAAAGAAAACAAAGAGAGCTATGACTCTCCTTTGTCTCCATAAGAGATGGACAGAGAATTAGAGCTTATTGTCCATAAAAGCAAAGGGGAAGAGAAAACCCCGGCAGGATTCTGGAATCTGCCAGACCTGAGGACAGAGGCAAGGCCCACCTCAGCTGCTGGATGAGGTCCTCCCCTTCCTTGATGACGTTGACGGTCACCTGCAGGGTGGTCTGCTGCTGCTGGCCGAAGCGCTTGATCAGGTCCTGCACGGCCTCCACCGACTCGGCATACACGTCGTCCAGCAGCTCCTTCTGCAGCTCCTCCAGCCATGTCCACAGCTGGGAGGGGAGAGGGCGCAGTGAGGTGGGCTGGCCTGGGGCACAGCTTGGTGGACCTTCGGCGACCGAGGGGGACCCCTGGTAGAGATGAGGGGGCCCCTGGCGGAGACAGTGTGACTCGCCCTGGGAGGGGCACAGTGACAGACTGCTCCCAGAGGGAAGGAAGGAAGAGAGGGCGGGAGGGGGGAGGGGCCACAGTCCCACTGCCAGAGGAACACTCGTACAACCAAGCAGCACGCCACCGCTGCGTGGAGAAAAAATAAACAGGCAGCACGGCGGACGGGACTGTCACAAAAGAGAAAAGGAAAAGGAAAAGGGGAGCTGCTCTTTCCTATTCTCCCGAGGCTCAATCCAGAGTGTGACGGAAATAAGAAAAGACTCCCTTGGACAAGAAAACATCTGCTGAACACAGAAGACATTCGCTGACATGTCTCTGACCCTTACCTAGAGGATGGGTAGTTTTATTTTTTTTCCAGCACGGGCACCACAACTCAATTATTATTGATTATTATTGATTAAATCCATTATTATTGATTAAAACACAACTCAGAGGTAGGTGCTTTATTTTTGAACAGAAGGAAGCCCACAAAGTGGTGACATAAATTCACCACCATGCCTGGCAGGGGAGCAGGGGGGCCCGGACCCCTGGTCAGGACTTTGAGGGAAAGAGTGTGCCAAAAACACTCAGACACCCCCACTGCCACTACCACGAGACTCGGTGCTGGGGACCGAGATCAGCAAAGACAACTTGGAACAAGAGCAGCAAGGACTACTTCAGGCCTGGCCGGAGTCCTCATCAGAGCCTCATCCACTTCCTGGAAGTCCATGAACTCCTTCAGATCCCTGAGGTGCTATTCAGGGAACCGAGCAAGACAATTCATTAAACCGAGTGGGCCCCAGTGGCTTGGCAGTGGTTTTGCACATGGAGAAAATGCTTCGGCCTCCTCAGGGATGTAAGCGTCAGTCCACGCATCTGACACTGTCTACCAAGGACAGCCACCTCTTCTGCTGTAGTGGGAAGGGGCAAGGCAAGAGATCTCCCAAGTCACTTTTGTCCAGGGTTGCTGCCTTCAGGGCTCCAAAGTCAAAACTGAACTTGCAACAAAAGGAAACTGTGCTTGCGTTTGGTCTTCTGTTTCCAAGCTAAGCTTTTCACAAAACGGCTTTTTTGAGGTACCACGGAAACACAATAAGCTGCACAAATTTAAAGTGTCCATTGTGAGTTCTGACATTTGCCTACACCCACAAGTTCATGGCTATGGAGACAGCAAGTGTCTCCTTCACCCTAAAGGTTTTATGTCCTCGTTATCTTCCCTTCCCATGACCACCGATCTGCTTTCGGTCTGGTAAAGAATAGCTTGAAGTTTCTAAAGTAGTTTATAGAAATGGAATCGTCCAGTATGTACTCTTTTTTTGTCTGGTCTCTTTCATTCAGTCTTAATATGTTGAGATTCATCCACACCATTGTGTGTATTGATATCTTACTGTTGAACAGCATTCCCTTGTATGTATATGCCATAACGTATCCCTCATCTGCTGATGGACATCTGAGTTATTTCCAGTTTTTGGTTACTACAAATAAAGCTGCTATAAACATTTAGGCACAGCCTCTGTATAAACTTATGATTTCCTTTCTTTTAGGCAAATACCTGGGTATACAGTGGCTGGATCATACGGTAGGCATGGATTACCTTTTTAAGAAACTGCCAAACTTTCCCAAAGTGGTATATCATTTTTACATTCCCACTAGCAGTTTACGAGAGTTTCAATTCCTCCACATATGCGGTCAGTCTTTTTAACTTTTGTCATTGTAAATAAGTGGTTTCTCACTGTGGTTTCAGTTTGAAATTCCCTGATGAATTATCAGGGAAATTGCAAATCCAAGTTAAGTTTTTAAGTGCTCTTTTGTTGTTAAGCATATCTTTAGTGAAAAACATAGTATCACCAGATGACTTCTGTTTCTCTTCAAATAGGCATATAGAACTTGATTTCCATTTTTAATATAGAAAAGTTTAAAACATTAATTTCATACTATAGCTTATTCACTGAGTAATACTTACATACATAGAATATACTTTTATTATTTGTAGGTAAATATTTAAAATGTAGTAGGCCAATTTTAAAATAAGAAAAGTACTGGCAAAAATTTATTTTTCAGTTCTGTTATGCATGCAAGGTACTAAGAGTTAATTTTACTAAAAGTTTTAAAGTAAATAAAACGTGTTATCTTTTCTCATATAATTTCTTATCTTGTTTTTGTGTATAAGTTATCAAATTTCATATAATTCAAGAATTGTAGTTAAAGGAGTTTTAAAGACAGGCTGTTCAAAATCTTCATTTACAGATTAAGGAAGAGAAGCCCCAGGTGATGAAGCAACAACCCAGAGTGGCACACTCAGTGGCAAAGACAGTAGCAGAAAGAAGACTTGGTGAGAATATTTACTGCACTATCTATATAAAGGGTCTATAATCAATAACATACTCTCTGTTTTGCTTTCCTCTACATTCTCATGAACATGGCAGCTGTATTTACAAAGAGGAAGAAAGCCTTGGCATGGTAGTTCATGCCTATAATACCAGCCCTTTGGGAGGCCCAGGTGGAAGGACTGCTTAAGCCTAGGAGCTCAAGACTGGCCTAGACAACATAATGAGAACTCGTCTCTACAAAAAATTAGCCAGGCATGTTGGTGTGCAACTGTAGTCCAAGCTACTTGGAAGGCTGGGACAAAAGGACCACCTGAGTCAAGTAGGGTAAGGCTGTGGTGAGCCGTGATCATGCTACTGCATGCACTCCAGCCTGGGCAACAGAGTGAGACCCTGAATCCAAAAAAAAAAGGTGGAAAGATGACAGCATTACAATACTGAGGAATCTTCCAATTTGCATTAACATTTCCCATGAAAAACATTTGAAGTTGCTGTAAGTCATACTGTAGAGTAGTTAGTAATAGTATTATGGTATTTAGAGTAAGGTGATCTGGATTTCAGAAATGCTTTAACAAAGAATTAGCTCTATGACCTAAAAGATCACTTAATTTCTCAAAGACTCCATTTGTTAAAACAGGGATCCTAGGAATACCAATGCTGCCAAAAGGAGTCACTAAGAGGAATACACAAAAGAAGAAGCAGTGGAGGCACTGCACAAACAGCAGGGCTCTGGACAAACCTCAATTACCCTGATTATAAGGATGGACCCAGACCAAAGAGCAAGATTTGCTTAAAAAAAAAAACAAAACCCAAGTATGTGCCAATTTGGCTGCTCTGAGCAATAACAAATAAATTAGCAAAACAAGGCTATAATATTTTATGAGAGCTAAAATATCTGACCAAAGCCAACATCCGTGACATTCTGTCTAATCAGTGGACTTTTCCACTTAAGGTGGTAACTGCCTCCCACCTGCCAGGTGGTAGTGGTGGTGGTGGAGGGTGGAGGTTGGGGAGTAGGTGCCTGCCCACAGGCAGAAGTCATCTACCTGCTTCCAATGAAGGAAACCCTCTCAGGTGCATGAGGCCACTGCAGCACCCGCCCCACCTCCCAAGATGGACATTTGTGAAAAAACAGCCCTTCGCACCACAGTCCCCGGTCTGTGAATCAATCCTAGTCACTAACTAACAAATGAAAAATGGAGACCACTCAAGGAATGGGTCTCTGCATGTTAAACTTGCCATTCGGTCCCACTGCTGAGGCTTCCGAAGCAAGTGCTGCCCCCACATCCTAGGCTCAGACTTCTACCCACCGGATGGCTTAGTCCATGATCTAAGCACATGGACATCAGAAAAAGATTCTCAGAATATACTCTACATTCTAAAATAGCAAACCACGCTGCTCTTCTCTCATTCTAATCTGATCAGAAGACATGTATTTCTCACAAGGTACTGGACCTGCATCACAGGAGGGAGCATCCAACACACTAGGTGACAAGCTGTGCTTGGGTGCTGAGAAACCAGGTCCACTGTGGGCTAGAGCCAATGGTGGCCTCTGGTTTTAGCTGCACTGCACCTTTAAGAGCTAAGTTCTTATATCATTAATAGGAATTAGTATCTCTTTATTAAAACTGTTGAAAAAACAAAAACACAAGTTTTTAAAAAAAAAAAATAGGAAGAGAACTTGAACCAGCCCACAACTGGGCTGTGGGTGTGTACAGACCTGGCTCACAGATCAGGATCCACAGGGAAGGACAGGCCAAGCAGGGACGTGGGGTTCTGTAGAGAAAGCCCCTGTGAGAAAGATGGGGGAGGCCTCCCCATGGGCCAGCCTCAAGAAGAGAAGGTCCCTTCCTCACTAGCTGGAGAGGGGAGGGCTTCTGGAGAACCTTGACCAGGTGGAAGATTCTGGGGAAGGATCGAGTTTCCAGCTGATTAAGTGGATGGGAGGATCAGAGTCCTGAGATCGGGGAACTGCTGTAGCTGCAGCCCCTCTGTGCTCCTGGTGGGTCACCAGCTGATGCAGTTTGAACACAGCCTCCAAGTCGGTGTCCATCCAGAGTTGGGGTATGTAAGGAGGGGCCTGACACACCTGCCAGGGTCCTTATGCCATGTGTGACCTTGGGAAACTCTCGGAGCTCTCTACCTTCAGTTTTCTCATCTATGAAATGGGAAGATTTCACTGTATGTCTTCCCTTACTGGCAAAGCCAGTGTGAGAAGTCATTGAGGTGATCCTAGATAGGTGAAGCACTCAATTACTACAAGCACTTGGTAAACAGAAGCTATATCTGATATCTGTTTCCCTACTCTTGTTTTTGACAAAAACAATCATTCAAGGTCCTTTAGGGGGTGGGTGAGCTCCAGGGCCAGCAGGGGAAGTACAAAAGCCAGAGCTCCCCAGGGCCACTGCAAGTCATAAGCAGAAGTAAGGTAGTTTCCTCAGCAACTTGAAGGTGGAATTTCAAAGGGCAACCACTACACACACAAAATGTGATCTGGTTTCAGGTATAAGAACCAGGGGTAAAAGGGAGCTGTCCCAACCATATACAGCATGGTCTTCTGCCTGAGAAGACAAATTGTACTCTGGTTGCACATGACTGCTGCCCTGATTGAGGAAGAATAAAGGTTTGAGGAACACCTTTCCACTCTTGGGTAGCTGGGATAAAAGATCCCCTAATATGATCAAAGATACTTTACAGAGGATGTAGAGGTGGAGGTAAGGGGAACAGAGAGCAAATCAAAGTTAGTATCATGAGATAACATCAGCACAAATATATGTATAAAGGAGAAGAAATGCAGGGGTGCGCTCAAGGCATCTCTGTGTGTTGGAAGGGACGGTGTGCAGGCATTTGGCACCAGAGTGGACATAAGTGCAGGCGAGGCATAGGTGACACAGCAGTGAAGCCCAGTTAGGGACAAGGGGTATATGTGACTGACAAAGCTCATGCTGGGAACATCAGGGACTTAAACTACCCAGACAGGATGTCAAACCTAACTCTGTTCAACAAAGAATTTGACAGTAGGAATTTATTTTCTTTCCATTCTCCAATATCCTCAAAAGGTAAGATATTCTTGTCAGTAGCAGTTGTTACTAGGGGTGTCGTTTGAGAAAAGACCTCCTCATCCCTGGGTCATTTGGAGAGTGATCAATGTCTCCCACTGCAGTTGGTCAAAGAGTAATTCCTTTTGGCTGTGACAAGTCTTCAAATCTCTGTGGATGGTACACAAGACCTGTAGCCTGTCTGCCTCTTCCCTAGGTAAACTATTTTATTCCCTAGTCACGGCATGACTCCAGGTCACAGCATGACCTGGAACTCCTTCAACACCAGCTCACTCTCTTCCCAACACCATCCCTTTCAAAACAGGGGCTGGAGGACTGTAATACCCACATGACCCAAACAGCCACCCAAGGGCAAGATGGCTGCTTGGTCCCCACAGCAGAGCTACCTTGGGGCATGACAATATTGTTGACTCTGTCAATTATCATATGTAAGGCCATTTCTTTGTTAAATACATGCTGTTGCCACCTTTGTGGTTCTTACTCTGATTCAAAACACTCATACATGATGGGGACCCTAAAACCACAAAATTATTATTTGAAGGGTGGGACCCTTGCAGTATAGGCTTCCCCCACTAAGTAAGCATTCTAGGAACCTATTGGCGTCAGTATTCTGGCTATCTGTTGTGAGAGGCTGAATTCAGCTTCAGTAGATTTTTTTTTGGAGATTCTTTCAACGCGTTTGCTTGTATCATGATAGGAGATTTACAAGTGCACTTGCCTTCGCTGAGTGTTCAGCAGTTATTGACCAAAAATGGCACGACCCCCAAGCTCTGCCCTTCCTATTCAACCACTCACCCTGAGTGACTTTTTTGGTTTCCAGATGAAAACAGTCCTCAGAGGGAAACATTTTGCTGCTGTGGAAGAGGTGAAACAAAAAACTGCAGAAGCACTAAAAGGCATCAAAATTGACGAGTTCCAAAACTTCTGAGCAGTGGAAAAAGCCTCTTGATAGGCGTATTACATCAAACAGAGAGTACTTTGAAGGTGACTGAAGTTTAAATACGTAAGAATAGATACACAATTTTTAATAAATACATTTTGGGTTATTTTGGGTCCCTCATATTAAAACTTCTGAAAAAAATTTCTGTGATAGGTTTTGACTTATTCTTCCTGACGTGTTAGGATCCTAAGCCTATCACCTGACATATCTGAAAGACCCTCATCTAGACTTTGATAAGCATAACTTTCAGATCAATTCAACCACTCATAGGCTTTCTGCATGGGGACAGAAACATGTAATATGACACTGGAAATTTCCTCCAACCCTGCTGACACCATCTACTGCATGATAGTCTCACCTGTAAGGGAGCAGCAACTATTTCTGCTATGCTACCACAACTGTCCTCATTTTGTGCCAACTTGTCCATGTTTAAGAAAAACAGCTCTCAACACAACAAAGCCAAGTTTTTAGGATGCCTGAACTGGGATGAGCAAGCTCTCCTGATATCACACACAGACATAAAAGTTCGGAATAGGTTCGCTGGAGTCAGTTCAAAAATGTAACTTTAGAGTCTTGTCCCCACAGAAGGTGACACCAAGGGATTAAACCAGACCATCCTGCAGGACCTGAGATGGTTAGTCTATAAGTGCCCAGCACTGCCTTTTTCAGTAAGTTTGATCTATTGTGGCTCTGGACTGGAAACGACTTCCTTATTCATATCCTGGGTATGAGTAATATCTTACTATCAGAAAGACATTCTTCCTGACATCTTCTACTAGGCATCTTCTCCCAGATAAGAATGGGGGAATAAAGACAGCCTTGGTTTCATGCTGACATCCTCAGCTGACTTTATAGCCATTCAGCAGTCTGATTCTAGTAACTATACTGACATGACAGTCTATATTTTTCTATCTTGTCTACAAATTAAATGTTCAAAGGCCTAGTCCAATGCCCTCTCACTAATTCCACTGCAAGCCCTTCATCAAGCCAGAAAATTAGTAAATAATAAAATAAAGTTAACATGCTATAATTTGTTCATTCATTTCTTCCTTTACCAGCAGTTGAAAAACCCTCTCTAGAACTCTGCCTCGGATTACTCCTAACCTGAGTATTGCAGGAAATCTACCTTCTTATAAAAGTATTTTCAGCCTCTGGCATCTCCTCACTTTCCCACAGTTCTTTGAAGATAGACAGACCCAATTTGGTGATTAATTGTCAAGTTCTTTCAGTACCCAGGGATCTAATTTGTCCTGGGATAGAGACTTGAACTCATTTAGAAGAAATAAGTCCTTTCTCACAAAGCCTTCAGCTTTAGCTTGTTCTGCCTGTGTCTGAAGAACAGTCTTCTTGAAGAGAACAAGAAGCAAAGTGAGAATTGATGCAACCTATTTTCTACTTGCCATCTATCAATATCATAAGTCCCAAACAAAAAGCTCAACTCTTCCTTGATCTTCCAGTTCTGAATTTTGTGCTTTAACAAACAAATAATAATAAAACCAAAAAAGCCTTATCATTCCCTTTAAGCCCAGCTTATCTGGAGCTTTAAGTTACAGTCAAAACTCTAGCTAATCCATTGTTGATCAATCTCTCTGCCTATTCAGTAAGAACAACCATCAATACAAACAATACATGCCAGAAATGCATATGGATAGCATACTTTTCTCACTGAACCAAAGACCTGTCATGATTTTTTGATAATAAAATATTCAGTTTATGAAGTTCAATATCAAGCTAAGAAATCAAGAATATTAGAATGCCCTTCAAAAGGAAATTTAACAAGCAAATAGGACTACATATGTGCATCCACTCTCAGCTGGACATTTTAAGACCTATAACATTGCATTTTCTGATCCTGTGTTGAAGTGCCCCACCTTTTCTATGACATAAATCAAGTTCTATGTACAAACAGCTAATTAGAGCATTTACAACTCTCCATTAGGGTGACCCTTAACGAGAAACTATAACAATCTGAAGTCAATGTACAGTCTTATACTTTGAATCCCAATTGCAAACTGAGTTACAAATGAAGATAACATATGATAAATTCATTCATCCAATAACCATCTATTCATCTACTCAGTACTCAGGTAGCTCAGAGCACCATGACATCTTCAACAATAATGTCTAATTTCTCTGTTATATACAAATTTTTTCTAATGGAAAATATTGGTCCAAGTTTCATAAATGGAAAATGTACTAATTTCAACCAGAGTTTCAAATTAGTCTATAGGAAAAAAAAAATAATGTTTTACAAAAATTAATCTGACAAAAGGACTTTCTTTCTCCCACTGGTTGACACAAATGTTTTATACATGTTTTATCTGTGAAAAAAATAATTTATTTTGAAACTTTTACTGGAATAAAAAGTATTTAGTGATATGTACAAAATAACTTCTGCCAATATGAAGGAACTCATGAGTAAGGATTCCTTCCAATAGCCTCCTCTACTCTGAGGGACTGGAGTTGGAGACAGAACCAAGTTGTGTATCTCCCATGAAAGGCTTTCAGTTCTGATGTTAAGAACAGCATCAGAGTGAGGTGATCACTCTGAGGAAGGGCATCAGAAATAGATTAAGCAGTTATTGTTGATCAAAGATTAGTGAGGTAGAGCCTAGATCATACCTAGGTGTTTATATCTTTGCTTCTTACTTTAAAGCCTGTATTATTTTGTCTACATTGAGCAAGTTATAATGGGGGTCAGAAGGAAAAAAAGGAACATTTACTGGCAGCTACTATAAGAGAGGCACTGTTAGGTGCTTTACATATTTAATTTCCTTTCCCCTCATATCCCTTAGATGTTATTATTCCCATTTTGGTGTTAAGGAAGCTGAAGCACTACAGAGAAATCTATCCCAGATTGCTCAGCCAGTGTAGGGAATATGTTCTACTATAATTTCTCAATTATTTTAATAAAGACTATATTTTTACAGAAAGAAAGCACACATGACTAGATCTATTTTTTTGGATAGTGTCACCTATGGGAAAACCACCTATTTTTAGAAATCAGTATGCCAAACTAGATACCACAATCTACATAAAGACATAGTGCTTACAGCAGTAGGTAGCAACTGATGCCCAAAGTCAAATCTAATGCACAATCACACAAGGGCTGATGATGTAGTTCTAGGCTCTTAGTTTCTTCTTGCTTTCATTGGCTTATGGCCATTTAATTGCTCATCTGTACCTATATCAGATAAATAAAGAAATCAAATACATAAGAGTATACAGAGAGAGTTTAATGCCCTAAGGAATACAGCTAAGGAATTTAATGTTAAACAAAAATTACTGAGATTTGATCATAACAGGTAAACTTACCACCTGAAAATATCGTATGTTGGGTCTTAACCTCTCCCACTGACAAATTTACCAAAAAACTCCTGGACTTTTGAGATGGTGAAAAGTTAAAGATCATTCATACATTTCGAGTGGGAGTGTAATATAGCATGCTAATTCTGAAAAACAGTTTGGCAGTTTCAATGGACGAATGGTTAAACAAACTGTGATATATTCATACCATGAAAGATGACTCAGCAATAAAGAGAAAAGATACACGCAAGAAAGTGGATGGATCTCAAAGGAATTATGTTGAGTAAAAAAAAAAAAAGCCAGTCTCAAAAAGTTATGTACTGTATGATCCAATTTATGAAACATTTTTGAAGTAACAAAATAATGGAGATGGGGAACAACAGATTAGTCGCTGATAGAGGTTAGAGATGGGGTAGGGAATAGACATGGTTATTAGTACAAAGGAACTCTTTGGTGATACAACAGTTCTATATGGTTCTGTATATTGAAAATGGTGATGGTTACACAGTATATATGTGATAAAACTGCATTGAACACACACACACACACACACACACACACACACACACAGGTGCATGTAAATCTGGTAAATTTTTTCTTTTTTTTGAGTCAGAGTCTTACTCTGTCGCCTAGGCTAGAACTCAGGTGATCCTTCCACCTCAGCATTCCAAGTAGCTGGAACCAAGTAGACCCCACGCCCAGCTAATTTTTATTTATTTAATGCAGAAATGAGGTCTCGACAAGTTGCCTGGGCTGGTCTCGAACCTGTGAGCTCAGGCAATCCTCTTACCTCTGCCTCCCAATTTGCTGGCATTATATGCATGAGCCACTGTGCCCAGCCTAAACATAGTGAATCTGATTAAGCTCTGTGGGTTGCAGCAAAGTACGTATCCTGGTTTGATAGTGTACTGAGCTTATGCAAAATGTTACCCTTGGGGAGACTTCATGAAGATGTAGGAAATCTCTTTGTCCATTTCTTTCTTTCTTTCCTTTTTTTGCAACTTTCTGGGAATCTGTAATTACTTCAAAATAAAAAGTAAAAACAGCTGGGGAATATGTTTAAAGATACAATGCACTATCTGTGGAGGTACAGAAAGTTCCCAATCTAAAATGGTTTGATTTATCATGCAGGATTTATCGGGATGTCACCCTGTCAATAAGTCAAGGAGCATTTGTATATATGTGGGGTGGAAATAGGAATGAAAGAAACAAAAAAAGCAAGTCATTGTGGAAAATATAGACTCATCAGCAAAAATACTTCTAGGAAGGTCGAAGAATAGGCTTAGAAGCTGGGAACCATATTTGAGAGGACTTTGCACAGGGGACATAAGAAATCTGGAGGAATCAAATGCTCACCAGAGGCTGGAGTAATTCAGAAATCAACTACTGTGTCTGTGGCCTGCAGAGAGTCATTTCAACGTAGAGCACAGAGCCAGGCCTCCCCTGGGAAAGTCCCTGAAGAGAAAGTTAGGCCTGCCATGGTGATGACTCTGACTCGGAACCACCAATCATGAGGAGCTTTCAACGGCGGGCAGCCAGTCTGCGCAATGAGCACCATGCACCTCTAGTCAGTTCTCCTGTTTTCATTTAAACAGATGCCTGATGCAATCTCCAGCTCCACAAGGGAAAGAGGGGAAAAGAAACCTGGGCTCCGAAGCAGTGACTACCTGCGAAAGCACTGGGTATGTTTTCAACATATTACTGGAGCAAACTCAGTGAGGACCTGAGGACCAGAGGAGAAGCAGTGCAGAAAGGTCTGCACATCCACACTGAAGCACTCCGGCTTCAGTGCCCCTATTCTCCCCTTGGAACACTGGCCTGAGCACAAAGAAGCCTGCATGCTCAACTGCTGGGCATAAAAATGAAGTCAGACTGGTATGCTGCAACAACCAAATCTCCAGGTGGTTGGGAGCCTTTTATTTTTGACTTCTGAATAAAATGAAAGGTTCCTCTTTTCCCAGGCATTACTCAAAACAAAAACTTGCCCCAGTTCAGTGTGTAAGTTTGCAGAAGCAGAACCAAGAGGCTTCTTTACTTAACCCAGCAAGAATCACAGCCCAATTCAAATGAGAATGATCTTCCCTGGGAAACCATGGCTTCTGAGAACAAAAATCAATGCGAGGACACTGAATCAACTCCAGAAACAGACTCTGGCTGAGAGCTCAATGTCACCACCTGGTTGCCTCAAATAACCCATAAATTTCAAAGGTATTATCAATTAACTCAGGACCTAATTTTGAGAATTATGTTGAATGAGTATGAATAGATGAAAATAGTTATGTTTGTTTTTGCTATATTTGAAAATAAAAATATCATTCAATCACTAAATCTGTCATCAAATCTCAGAACAACATGCTAGAAAAAAACATCATTTATTTCACAAACTTTTACAGAATATCAGCCAAGTCTGGAAGGTGGACCAGTTAGTGGGAACATAAAGATTAAGTAAGACATGGTACTGGGCTTCAAGGAACTTAAAGTCTATCAAGAGAAGCAAATGAACAAGTGTCTAAAATGTGTGATACACATTAAAGCAGAAGTGTGTTGTTCCACTGGTCACTCATTATGGTATCACCTCCTTGCATATTAGCACCAGCTTGGGATAAACTTTGGAACAAATGAGCACAAAGAATGAGGGAAACAAGAAACAGTGAAACATGTATTAAAGAGGAAAGGAGGACAGATAGTGAAAGAATCATAAACAGAGCTGATGTGAATAAATGCTTCAAATAATACTAATGGGAATTCATGCTGAAGGGACTGACAGGAGCGGACAAAATGTAAGAAGATGAAAATCCTCCCAAAATAAAATTCAAATTTATGTTAGGCCAATCAACATTCCTTTCAAATACTTAAAAAAATAACAAAACAGAACAGCAGTCTTCAAAAGCCTTCAGAAAAAAGGTGAAGCAGTTTATGATTCTTTTTTAGAAACAGGACCCTGGAATGCTTCCAAAACTGGGTTTGAGGGGGAATTGAGGCTGAACACTCTATCAACCACCTGCTGCATCATGCAACTTCGAGGCAGAAGGTATCTGTCCCCTATGTAAGAATATGTTCTCTTTTCTCTCTTCCTAGGAACAAGTGTCCTCTATTCCATTCTCTAGAGAGAGCCCAGAGGTCTCAGTGTTTGAAGTCTACAAGCTTGGTCTGCAACAAGACTTACAGCTACCAACTTTCTTCCAGGTGGGATTCTTAGAGAGATCTGTGAGCTTCCACTGAGCATACATCACTTTGATCTGTCACCTTTATTTTGTTTGAGCCAGGTCTCACACTGTCACCCATGCTGTAGTGCAGTGGCACGGTCATAATGATCATAGTTCACAGCCACCTCAACCTCCTGGGTTCAGGTGGTCCTTCCACCTCAGCATTCCAAGTAGCTGGGACTACAGACAAGCACACCACTTCTAATTAATTAATTAATTAATTAACTTATTTATTGGTAGAGACGAGGTTTTGCTATGTTGCTCAGGCTCTCCTCAAACTCCTGGATGCAAGCAATCCACTGCTTTGGCCTACCAAAGTGCAGGGATTACAGGTGTGAGTCACTGTGTCCGGCCGACCTGTCACCTTTTTAAAGTGAGTTGTTATGACATCATCTTTGTATTACATGTTATCAGAGAGCAAAAAATTTACTGCAAAAAAAGAGTTACAAACTATGCTCTGGATAAAGTGAGAAACAGAACTACTGCACGGTATCTGTCAGTGAGGAAGGTTAACTTCTATGTTGGGAGAGTCTTACAGGTAACTTCTAAAAAGCTTCATGAATCTGCCTAAATGAAAAAGACAAGCTACTTTTTCTATCTTCCTTTAAATAATTTTAAATTGTACGATCTGCTTAAGAACTGATTCAGACAATGTATATCTTAGTAATTTTTTCATTCATCTGGTATGTTAATACATTTAGTGACTTTATGCAAACATTAGCATGATTTCGTCTTCTTGGCCCCCATTTCATTTTAATTTTAATTTAATTTAATGTGTCCTACGCTCATCTCAATAACCAGTTTCAAAACATGACAACTGAAGACACTATTTTTTCCTGCACAAAAACTATCAAGTATTCATGGGGATTTTAGAGCGTGTGTACAGCACAAAGAACACGGAGGAAAATTCTGGGGCTGGTCAAGAAAAGAAACATCAACCGAGAAAATGTTTGGGGCTCAAAACGAAGTGCAAGCACACTGAGGGAAAGAACCAGGCTGCATTCCAAGTCCATGGGCAGCTTCCCTGAACATCGGGCATGTGTGCGCTCGGCCATGCACTTCCCAACTGGGCCCCGACTCCATCCTTGATCCCGGGGCACACATGTAAGGGAGCAAATCAAGATAAACAGGCAAACGTTTCTCTGCCACTGTGATGGCCTTGCATACAAAAAGGAAAGAATGAACCATACTAAAAATTCTCCCATTATGAAAGTGAACCACTTTTACAAGTGATCCCGTTTAAGGTCTCCTTAGTCGACAAACTCAGACACACTAGAAGTTCTTACTGTGAAGCCAGTGGAAACAAAATATACTTTAACTTTTATGTAATTTCTAAGCCTGGTGACAGTACAGACTCTGTGGTCTGCTAACTGAAATGCTTTAATTGTAAGATTTTTCCTTAAAAATGCTGATGTTACAAAAATCAATGAACCCAAATGGTGTCTCTGAGAACAGATTTTGCAAAATGCTTTCCTTCCAGTTTTCCTTTAGTGTCTCCTTTCTGAAAACCATCACATGTTGAAAAGAAGTTCTAAATCTGAAATTTGCCTCATGAAAATGGTTTTCTGCCTTAAAAGAACGTTAAATCCTTACCTCAGACTGCTAGCTGCTAGAATATTGCTAGACATGGCGCACAAACACTGGCTCCAGTCACTGGGCTCTGAACTGTGCTACAGATCTGAGGCTCTCTGCCCTCCACCCCTCTCTCTGTTTGGTCTGTGAGCTGCTGCCCAGCTGCCTGCCACCTTCCTTTCCTCTCCTGTGACATCTACAGTGTCCAGGGCAACAGTGCCCCTGTGGCCTGAATAAGAAACCTGTGGACTGGATATCCCAGCCCAGGCCACTGCCCTCAGGCGGGTCCAGACTGCTGTGCTCCTGGTCTGTTTTCAGTCTAGGTCACTGCTTAATGTACTATGACACCATCTGCTTTCATACACTGATCAGCTTTAACCTCTTTCTCCCTTTCAGTAAGGGTGTAAAAATGTACAAGGATAAAGAGACGTGAACGTGCTAACACTAACAGAAAAGAGAGTAACACAGTCATACGCAACATGACAAGCACTGTAACAGATGCGTGTGGAGAGAGCTCTAGAAGGTGCAGGCAGGGTGGCTAACTGCCTGGGAAAGAGAAGGGAGACAGCATCCCTCCGTGTCAAAGACGTCGGGAGTGTCACAGATTCAGGGTTGAGTGCGAGGGACCCTGGAAGATGAGGACACAGCACAAGATGGGCTGGAAGGAAAAGCAGGGTCTACATTGTGAGGACGTGGAGGCTTTCAGGCTGCTCCCCAGAAGAATCACTGATGGTTCAAAAGAAAGGGCACAACCAAATCAAATTTATATTTCAGAAAAACAACTGTGGTATCAGTGCCTTGGAGAGGCTGGGGTGAGGAGCTGGCAGGGCCAGGAAGTGCAGGGAGTGATTTCAGTTCAGTTCAGGACAACTGGGAAACTCAGTCGAGTGATATGTGCCTCCAGAATTACCTCCTTGGAGAAAACAGCCTCTTTGTAAATATTTTCAACAGTTTTTTGAGTTATAGCAGTATTAAGAGTAGGGAAAGAAGCTAGTTGTGTCAGTTTCTATTCTGATAACCATCTCAGGCCTGAGAAGCACCCGTCCATCTGCAGAAAGGACAGAGAATGCTGGCTACCAGCCTGGGCAGAGCAAAATGCGAACTTGTGGGGTCTCAGCAGTCTGCTACACCCCCTCCTCCACTCTCTTTATGGACTCACAGGGTTTCAGAGAGAGGGTAGTATGGTTTTCCTGTAGTCTAAACGTTAAGTTACAAATTATGTGAATGAGGACTAACTACCCAAGATCTCAGAACTGGTAGTGAAGTTCTTTTCCATTAAAGGAATTTATTGGTCCCTACTCTCTGATGCCTTTAAACAAGGCCAGCCAGACCTCACCATATTCTCCCCAGTAGTCCTAACCTCCCCAGGTCTTCCTTCCCATCCTATCACTACAAGTTTCCACAGTCATAATCTTAAGTTACCCAGAAGGGTCACTCATTCCCAATTCATAAAGAGCTGTATTATAATGTATTATCATCCTTCATGAAGGTCCTTTGTGAAATAAGAAATACATTAACATCAATATCAATTTGTAGTCACCCTGAAAACTTGAAGTTTTATTAAAATTATTTTTTTCTCAAAAGCTACATAATACTTCCATGTAACTTTACATGATTTCTGTCAAGAATGTCAGTGTCTTGTTTCCCCTACTCATCTCCTGATTCACAGGTCTCCCCAGCCACACCCAATGTATCCTCTCTTTACCCCCAGCAAAGGCAGCCGTGCACTCGTGCTACAAGGATGGCCTCTGTGACTCATCCATGCAGACACACTCAGCATTCACAGGCTACAGCTCACAACTTGCCACCTTCTTGACCACTTTCTCACATTATGACCAAATTCAAATTCCTTCCAAAGAATCCAGAGATGCTTTCAGATACAGATTACATTTTTGTCTCCTGACACCTTACCTCTTTCACATGAGTGTGAAAGGACACTGACATGTCCAGCAAGATCTTTCGTTGCTCAACACGCCGGACGAAATCTTGTATCCGATCTTCAAGCTGATGGGCAGCCTGATAAATCTCTTCTGGGTCACACTCCCCAGTCTGAGCCAGTTGTTCTGCTGCTTCTAGTAACTTATCTGCATTGGTGTATGTGTTCTGCACAAGACAACATCCCAGAGAAACAGAAGTGAATAAAAAGCAAACCAGCCAGGCTCGGAGTCATACAATACAGCAACACAGAGTCGATGTGCAACATTTCTGGTCATTGACACAAAATATGATGTGGAGAGATGATTTTAGGAATTCTATACAGCAACCTTTTCCAATATTGTTTCAGATTGTTAAATTCTAACCCTCATGGCAAAGCCTTTGTACCTCGTGGCAATGGGCTGTCTGTAGTGTTGCTGGCTGCCTCCTGATGTAGAAAGGGCTTTCAGATTTTCGCCAAGGTGGACTCAGGAGACAGCCCATGGTCACAAATGCTGTCTTAACTTTTTCTCTCAGTTTTAGGATCGAGTGGCGAGTTCCAGTTCTGTGTCTTTCATTATGATATACTGCTTTATGACAATTATGTAAAGGTTCAGTTCCAAACATAAGTTGCTGTCCCTTTTCACATGTTTCCACTTACTAGCAATTCTGTGCTTATCTTCTTTCTACTTAAGACTATAGGGGGTTTTTTTTGAGAAAAAGGAAATATAACTATAATAGCTCTAAAGTAGCCAGATTTTAAAGATCTGAAAGCAAAAAGGAAATAATAACTATAATAGCTCTAAAGTAGCCAGATTTTAAAGATCTGAAAGCATAAACATGTGTCTAAAATACTCTGAAAGTTACTCAATTTTAATTCCTAATAAATCTGAGGCATTAAATGGGCCCTTCCAATAAACAGGTATGTTAGAGTCCGATGCTCTAATAGGAGACTGCTGGGGAGGGAGTTTGCTGATGGGGAGGGAAGCAGCTAAGAAAGGCTGGGGGGTTAGTGCAGGAAAAGAACAGAACTCAGGCCTTCCAAGGCAGCCCAGAAAGCCAGTTTCAGGTGGGTCCTCAACCTTCTCAAACAATGTCCTAAAGCTGAGAAGGCATACATATCATTGGTGGTGAAGGCAAGATGGGCTAGAGCAGGGTGCCGAGGGTGTCTATGTGGGGAGGGAGTAGCCTTCCAATCTGGAAGACTGGTTCCACCCAAGGGGATTAACTAAGTAAGTCACATTGCAGATAAGGGAGCCAGGCTTCTCTTTTTAAGAAAAGGGAGTTAAAGATACAGCAAAGGAGAAAACATGAGGTAACCCTTGGCACTGGCTGGAACTTGCAGATCAGGGTGAATACGTGGTTTTTAACAGACAGATGTGAATGTGCATGTGTGTACATGTACGCACAGACACACACACACATTTGCTCACATTTTCCTCTCCCTCCTTTTGTCCACTGAGGGCTTGGGAGAGCAACAGCCCAATAGTCCAATAGTGGTAAGCATGCGTAGCACCGGATTTCGGCTTTTAGAAACCTCTCTCCTCTAAAGTAAGCAGGCTTCATGGAAAAAGGGCTGACTGCAGGGTTGGGGTGGAATAAAGTATAGCCTAAGCCCGAAACTCCATACTGTACCAAAAGCAAGGAAGAGCCCAAGGGCAAAGTGGTCAGGTCAGGACATAGAAGTCGGCTTAGCCAAGTCTGTTTCTGAGCATCAGAGTCATCAGCTCTGTTGTCACAGAGTATCAGCCACCAAATACAGTAACCCCGAGTCTATACTGACAGAAATGTATCAATAACATTAGGTGAGGACCAGATATTCTTAAGTGCCTCCCCAGAAAGCACTTACTAATTTCAATGGTGGGAAGACTTACTTTACAGTGGAGAAGCCTGGCAGGCCCCACCCTAGCACAGAAATCAAATGAACACCTCATGCAAGGGGACAAGTTAAAACCACATGTCACCCAATGGGCTGCCATGAGGAGGACGCAGCATCCATCACTCCTGTGACACTCCTAGCCAAGATGTACCACCTGAATCTAACTGTGTGGCACATCCTCCAAAATGCAGGCCTGAAATCTTCCCCTGTGTCAGGCACAAAAGTCAAGGAAGGACCAAGGAACCACTCCAGGCTCAAGGACACTAAGAGGTGTGATGACTGAGTGCCACAGGTGATTCTGAACTTGATCCTTTTACTATAAAGGACATTAATGTCTTTTTACATTAAAGGTCTGAAGGTTAGAAGGGGTATCAATGTCAGTTTCCTGATTTGGATGGTGCCATTGTGGCTGTATAGGAGAATGTCATTTCTTGGTAGGAAATACATAGTAAAGTAAGTGGTTCAGGAAAAAGTGTGTACACACATACACACACACAAGAGACAGAGTTCAAAACCAGCTTTCGCCCATGAACAATTCCTGATCATGTTCTGAAATCATCTCATCCAGGCCCTCCCCTCTGAGGCTGGCACTTGGGGCCACTTAGTGCAGGCTCTGGCCACAAGCAAAGGCTCTCTTGTGACAGCCGTGAGCACCAAGGGCTCTGCAATGGAGGTTCTGCATGCATTCTGCCCACAGAAGTTCTGTAACCACCAGAGGCTGCACCTGCAGGAGACTTGGAGCCACAGCCTGCATCTCTGAGATAGGCACAGTAAGTCTCAGAGCCAAATGAAGCTAACAGTGCAGCAAGCTCTACGTACAACACAGCGCTGCAGACACGCATTTCTGAAGGACTGAGTCCTGATTTCCTACTGATCATCACTACAACTTTGAAATCGTATATATACCTCTTATGTTTGATAAGCAGATCTGAAGATGATGGAGACTCCCAACAACTAAGCATTACATTTCTAAAAGCGTTTCCGTTATTTAAAAAAAAAAAAACTGTCTCAAAGGTACGAGTGTATTTTTGAATGATCCAGGATATTAAACAGCATTCATTCCACTTATCATCATATAATTGAAGAAGACAAGGTAGAACAAAAGAGGTTCAAGGGCTGGTGGGACCCACTTCAGCACTCATGTCTCTGAAGCTCCAGGCCTGGGCCCTTCTGCAACGGGACAGAGGTTTCCTTGTGCTAACGTACATCACAATGACCATAAATGCTGACTTTTGAGCAATTACTCTGTGCCTCACAACAGCTCTATGGCATGTATCTTATTTTATTCCCATTGCACAGGAGAGGAAACTGAGGCTCAGTGGGATGAAGTAACTTGTCCAAATCAGTTAGTAGAGCTGGGATTGTTGAAACAACTAGTGCCTGGGCCAGGGTTTCTCTCACAAGAGGAAATTTTGTCACTGGACTTTAAGAGGGAAGGGTGTCAGTAAGTGAGCATGTTTTAGTGTCTGAGAGATAGAACTTTTCCTGTCTTTTGCCTGCTGTCCTGTCCCTTTAGACATCTCCCTCTGGGCCTATTTCCTTATCTGTGGTGTGGGGCCTCCCTGCCATGAGGATTAAAGGGGATGATGTAAGGCCAGGCCAGGGTGGGGGACTAACTAGTTTCCTCTTTCTTGAGAAGAAATAAAAATTGTACAGCTCATAGACTGACAAGAGCCTCTGTAAGGCAAATGCACATCAGACCTTCCTCTTTCTACAGTCCCTCAGCTGCAGAGGCTGTTGCTCACCAAAGATGGCCAGAAGTTTCAGAATCCACTGGAAAATAAAAGTTGGTGATTTAAAAAAAAAAAAAAAACACCTTAGGACAGGAAAAAGAAGGAAAACAAGCATTTCCTTCTAAGCAAGGCCTGAGTATTTCTGTTGTATTTGTTTGGCTGAAAAGACAACAAACAAAGGCTGCATGTAGGAAACTTCTAAGGTATCTTATTAATAAAGAAATGTAATTTAAAAAGAGCGATGGGCCAGTACATCTACAGTACAAAGTTAAAAGTCCCAGGCAATTTAAATGATCACTTACAAGACCTACATTTCCAGGGGTCTTTTCCTCCACTAAGGGTGAACACAGCACATCTAGAGGCAAGCTGGCCACGCCCCAACATGGGTGCAGGGTATGAAGGTGCAAATAAAACCACCAATATGAACAGCAGACCCAAATAGTCCTGTATGGGATTTATCGAGGCATAGCAAAACTCTGGCTGCCATCTAGATCTCTCAGCATTTGACCAGACTCACATTTTTTTACTTTCAGTATGGAGAAGGTTGGGTTTGGTGAGGTAAGAAAGGCCAGGGGAATAAATATGCCTGCACTACCCTCTGGAGTTTCTTCCAGCTGTTGCTCAGTGGTCTTAAAACACAATGCTAGGACTCATCAAAATACTTGGATAATCTAAATAATCTAGATGGTCTGGGCAGGGACTTGGCAGATTGAGTAACTTCCCTATGGTCATGCAATCAGAAAGCAGTGGGGTTATATCAGTAAAACTTTAGAAGAATTTTTAATACGGAAAAAAGAAGCAGGTGAGAAGATTTGTTACCTTGTAAGCCCAAGCCAACCTAAAGGAAATTATCCACTATTGATTTATTTAATACTTAATTTATTTAAAAAGACTAAAAAAATATATAAAAACTTTATATTACGAACTGAGTTTGTTGCAAAAAGGCAGTCTGTTGTGTATGTGTGTGTGTGTGTGTGTGTGTGCGCGCGCGCGTGCAAACGCACAAGGCTCTAAGAGCTTCAGCAAATCAGAAATTTAGAGCACATTCCAAATGCAGAAGCATTCTGCACATCCATGTGTTATGGAGGTAGCATCGTGCTCATAAAAGATGAATGAGTTCATTAGTGATCAGGGAGTAATCTGGACTGTTTCTCCTCTGAAAATCTAGAATGAATCTAAGGTCTCCTGTTTTCCTAAATGACACACTTTTATCCAAGAAGATAATTATATGGCACATATGAAAAGTTGTTGACAGAAATGGCTTCCCGGGGAACAACTTTCTGACAGGTTATATCTTTGGAAGGTAACTGAATTCCAGGGAATAAGCAGAAAAGAAAGAGGGTGGTACTTATGGAAGATGCTATGCCAGAAATTTACCAATGATAGTAAAGACATCCTCAGTGTGCTCAAAACCAGGTTCTTCCCTGAGCCAGAGTATTCTGGACGTTACTGGCTGAGGTAATCATGGCTTTTTATTTTTTCTTTTTGAGGCAAAAGTCTTATTCTGTTGCCCAGGCTGGAGTGCGATGGTACAGTCATGGCTCACTGCAGCTTTGAACCCAAGGGCTCAAGCAATCCTTCCCCCTCAGCCTCCCAAATAGCTAGGACAACAGGCATGCACCTGGCTACATTAAAAATTTTTTTTATAGAGACAGGGTCTAGCTTGCTATGCTGCCCAGGCTAATTATAGCTTTTTATTATTTTCTAAATTTTTATTTATTTTGAGTCAGGGTCCCACTCTATTGCTCAGGCTGGAGTGCGGCAGGATCACAGCTCATCACAGCCTCAACTTCCTGGTCTCAGGCAATCCTTCCACCTCAGTCTCCCGAGTAGCTGGGACTATAAGTGTGCATACTAGCTAATTTTTTGTAGAGATGAGGTCTCACTATGTTGCCTAGGATGCTCTTGAGCTCCTGGGCTCAAGGACTCCTTCTGCCTCAGCCTCCAAAGTATGCAGGTGTAACAGGCGTGAGCCACCACACCCAGTCAATCATAGCCTTTTAAATCTCAAAAGGAATATTTACTTAAATAACTACCTAGAAGGTAAAAGGTCACTATTAAAGAGCATCTTCTTTTCCAACAGTCATTTACAAAAGCTTCACATGGAAGATATTTTTAATTTTTTTACTCTTGTACATGAAAATGCACCACGGCTATGCATTTTATATAAAAATAAAAACCATACACTATACATCAATCATCATGGATTCACTGAACATGATTGGTCTACTCACAGTCGCTGAACAAAATAAAGGAATGGCTCTTCCGATCAGTCATAAGGAGGTCCTTGGCTCTGCAAAACTGCATGCAAAAAGGATCCAAGTGCTTCCTAAGGTGGCTACAGTAGTGTCTGAAACAAATCCTCAAACCCAAAGCTTCCAGACCTGGGTCTTGTGCCTACAGAAGTTACACTGGGCTGCACGACTCGCTTCCACCAAGTAAATGTGAGGTTCAAACTCTGGGGTTCCTCCTTCTTAGAACACTAGAATTCTTCTATGTAATAAATCTATATTTAGTATATTTTAAGTGAATTCAAACATAAACTTTCACTACTTCTTTTTCTGAATCTCTGTTATGTTACTTAATCATGTTACAACTTAGTACTTTACAGAAGTTGACTATAACAAAAAATTTATTAAACAAATTGCTAAACTAAAATCCATTTAGAAGTAATTTTACAAAGAAATCTTTAAAACACAACACTAAGAAACAATATGCCCAAACTTGAACTTAATTGTCAAAAATAATTTCCTCTAAATATCAAAATTTGTTTTACCTTTGGAAATGCATTTCAGAAAATGAAAAAACTTCCTTATTAAACACTAAAGATCCCTCTGCTCCCATTTTTTAAGGCATTTTCGAAGATCATTCTATCAAAAAAAAGTAACCCTAAAATATGAACTTAGATACCTGTCATAAGCACTTATTTCATAACTTGCTTTGAAAGTGGGCAGAGATGGGGCGGGCACAAGAAGGGAAGCTGTGGAAGGTAACTCACTTCAGCGGGCCTCATGCTCCCTGCCAAACCAAGACGAAGGTCATTTTGTCTTCGGGAAGAGCTAGAGAGCTTTCCATGAATGGGCTATGCATACAAAATGTAATTTCACCTTTATCAAACATGTGGAAGGGCTAGAGAGAGAAGTCCTCCCTACTTTCTCAGGTCATGGAACCCCCTTGTCCACCTTAAATTTAATCTGTGGCTCTTCTCCTGCCTGACAGTCCCTCTACCTACAGCTCTTGATGGCGGAATCCGGAGGTGCAAACTCCTTATGGAACTACCCTGAAATGGTTCGGAGTGTTTTCTGTGGTATGTACTATCCACATGCACGTGTTACGGCATGTGTAGATTCCAGGGCTCCAGGAGGCAGGACCACATCCATTTGCTCCTTACTGACTACTCAGGAGCTCGCTACGTATTTGGGGACTGAATGATTCAGATATCTTCACTCCAAAGTGACAAGACAGGAATCATGTGAGCAGCTGGGTCCCATTCCTGGTCGACAGCAACAGGCTGCTGAATGACCAAGCCCAGCAATGCCAATCGCTGAGTGTCTGCTGCTCCATCAGACAGACAGACAGACAGACAGGGTGACAAGGAAGCCGTTACAGAGAGACCACCCAGCATCTAAACACCACAGCAGCAGTGAGTGATGTTCTTCCAGAAAGGAGGGGTCTATCTGTAATCAGCACCAGGAGAAAAAGAACTGCCAGAGGGAGAAGCTGAAGGGGCTGGGAAGGAGGCTGGGGCCGAAGGGGTCAGGGACTGGCTGTGGAGTGGGGAGAGGAAGAGAGGAAAAGCTGAGGCGTGGGGAAGCAACAGCACAGGTCCAGCGGCCAGGGTGGAGGGGTGAGTGCAGGCCTGCTGCTAGGCTTGTGACGGCCAGGGAGAGGGTCCAGAGAGGAGTCCCTGGTGTCTGTGTGTGGCTCCCAGACCTGGAAGGCCCGGCCCCTCTCCAGCTTCATAAGGCCCAATGGTCCCAGCTGCTGTGCCCTATGCCTGCTTCCAACATCCTCTTCTTTCTCTGTCACCAAGCTGAATTTTATAAACATCTTTTTCCTTTTTTCTCTCTTTTTGAGTCAGGGTCTCACTCTGTTGCCCAGGCTGGAGTGCAGTGAAACAATCATGGCTCACCATGGTCTCGATCTCCTGGGCTCAGATGATCCTTTGCCTCAGCCTCCCCAGTAACTGGGACTATGGGCATGAACCACCAAGTCTGGATCATTTTTTGTTTTTTTATAGTGACAAGTCTTGCTATGTTGCTCAAGCTGGTGTTAAACTCCTGGGCTAAAGTGATCTTCCTGCCTTGGCCTCCCAGAGTACTGAAATTATAGGAGTGAGCCACCATGCCCAGCCTGAGTTTTATTAATATTCATGTCCTGGCTTAGACATCAAGAACCACAACAAAAAGCCCTCTGACAGGCAGCCGTGCCTATTCAGAAGGTGTGGGTCAACAACTCCCTGTACTCCTAACCTCCCTACCCCTACACCTCGACAGAATACCTGACATATGGTGGGTGATTATTTGAAAGCCAGAGAGAGGGAAAGTGGGTACAGATACTTGCAAAGTGATCCAAAGAGTCTCCTTTCATGCATGGTCCAGATTTGGACTTAAACACTTTAATTTTGGGGAAGAGGGTCAGGTAGCCCCTGGAGTCAGGGGCAATGAACAAGAGATAATGAGAAGAAACCAAAACTCACGTGAGTAGAGGAAGAAGTAGACAAGCAACTGCCTTGCCCCTAACCAGGGGTGAAATGCAACTTTAACCCTCCATTTGCCCTAAAACCTTCAGGTAGAGATGTTTCCTAGAAAGAAAGTTTTCTCATTCTTGCTGACCCCAAGAACGTGTGTTGACGGCTTTGATAATTGTCTTAAGACTTGGGGAAATAAGTTTACCATCAGAAGACAAGATTAACCGCTATTTCTTGTGTTTAGAATAAAAGGAAACTCAGGGATTGGAAGAAGGATCAAATGGAGTGGGAGACACACAGGAGAAAATCCAGGAGACTGTCATCCTTCATATTAGAAAATACCCCAAAAGTGGGAGGAAGAGGTGAGGGCAGCCAGCTTATAATCACATGCAAACTTGTTACCTGAGGCAAGAGCCCCGGCTTCTGCAGCTGGGTTGTTTGTAGCTCTGCCTCTGAGATTCTTTGGTGCCTGAAGTCTTTGTTCACATGATCCAAATTTCATGTTCATCCTCAAACCACAGCAATTATATCAGTAGCTTATCTTAAAGGAAGATAAGAGCACATTTCCCATATTTCTTCTGCTACAAGATGCAAACTATTTTCCAGCAAGTGAAAGTAGGAAGAGGGCATGGAAAGTGGACAAGAGAAATGCTCCAAAGATGCATAAAGTGGGTGGCAAGGCTGTAGAACTCACAATCTTTTCTTACTGTTTCCTTGAGATCATAAAGCAGACAGGCCGGGGCGGTCATTTTTACTTTACATGTGAAGACATGTAAAGAAAGGTCACTTTGTAAAGGCATTTTCACAGAATAAAACTTAGGTACAGTTGGTTAATCCATAATTTTACCCCTTATTTTAGTTCCTGACTAGCCTAGTGTATAACTGAACGCTTTGTTCATCGTGTAAGACATACTGACTCATAGCTAGAACTTAATCTTGCTTACTTTTGTTTTATGGAGTTTGAGACTGTAAGAGGGGACACCCCACCCAGAATTTATTTACAAAGATTGTGTATTTATTCTTACATGTTTAAACTTTAGTCATCTTCAAAGTATTCTCCATTTGATGCCATACACCTATTGTGATGCTTTTTTCAGTCTCAAAACAGCTTTTGAACTCATCAACTTTTATGCCTTTTAGTGCTTCTGTTGTTTTTTTGTTTCACCTCTTCCACATCGGCAAAACGTTTCCATTTGAGGATTTTTTTCATCCAGGGAAACAAAAAAAGTCACTCAGGGTGAAATCTGGTAAATAGGGAGGGTGGGGCACAGAGGTCATGCTGTTTTTGGTCAAAAACTGTTGAACACTCAGTGCAGTGTGGGCAGGTATAGTCGTATATCCCCTATCATGGAATGGGCAAATGTGTTGAAGGACTCTCCAAAAAAAGTTCACTGAAACCAAACACAGTCTCTCACAACAATGTTAGTTGATACGCTGATGGCAATGGGTTTCTAGAACACTCACCAAGCAAAAGAAGCCTGGATACAAGGGACCTGCCCTCCAAAAGATAATTCTGAGTTTTTTTGGGGTCCCCCCTCATATATTGTCAAATGTATATTGATATTCTTTCTTGTATAATTGAAGGCCCTCTTTATTTCTAATACTTTTTAATATTTTGGTCTATTTTATTTAATATTGCTAATCCTACACTAATTTTCTTTTGGTTCATATTTTCCTTGCAGGTTTTTTTCTAATACCTTACTATACTTTGAAACTTCCTGCGTACTTTAGGTGTGCCCTTTGGAAACAGTAAGTAGCAAAACTTTGAAAACATATTCAATCTAAGAATCTTTGTCTTTCAATGAGTATAATCTATTTTGCATTTATTATGATTACTGATATTTTCTAACAAATTATTACATCTTATTTTGTAATTTCTACTATGGTTTTTTTTTTTGTTGTTCTCATTTTTTTGCTTCTTCTAGACCCAATTTCCTGAGTTTTGATTTATAAATTTTTCTATACTTCTTTTTCCTTTAAGCTGATTTGGAAGTGATGTTTTCCATCCCTATGCTTTTAGTGGTCACTCAAAAATGCTACCATGTATGCTTAAATTAACATCCAAAATATCACTATATCTTCCGCCATTCTACTGAGAACATCATTTCATCTTTTGTGTTAACATGGAGTGGCACTTTAGTTCTTGTTTATAATCCAAATTCATCATCTTTTGCTTAAATGGCCAATCCTCTAACCTACAGACATATTTACCAATTTCTTTGATCATTATTGATCCCAGCCCTTTTTTCATAGTTTAAAAAAATCCACTTAATTAATTCATTCAAAAATATTAGCTAAACACCCAAACATGCGAGTCAGGCATTGCTCTAGGTGCTAGTGATAGAGAAATGAACAAAACAAGTCCCTGTTCTTGTGGAGTTTAAACTGCTCTGCATACTTATGTTAGTCTGGCTGAAGTAAATACTTTAGTCATTCTGGCATGCATTTGAGTGGCACATGCTCTTAGGTTTTTTTTTTGTTTTTTGGTTTTTTTTGAGTTGGAGTCTCACCCTGTCACCCAGACTGGAGTGCAGTGGCTGCTCCCGGCCACCGCAGCCTCGACCTGTTGGGCTCCGGCAATCCTTCCACCTCAGCCTTCCGAGTAGCCGGAATTACAGGCATGCGCTACCACGCCCGGCTGATTTTTTGATTTATTGTAGAGATGAGGTCTTGCTACCCAGGTGGGTCTCGAACCCGCGGGCTCAGGCAATCCACTCACCTCAGCCTCCCAAAGGCGCGGGATTACAGGCTGAGCCACCGAGCCCGGCTGCTCTTAGTTTTGATCTACATTTTATCCCCACTGTTGACTGATAGTTCAACTGGGTACAGAATTCCAAGTTTAGAGTTGGACTCCCTCGGGACTCCATTCCACTGTCTTCTGAATCTATGGGTTACTGGTAAGAAGTCAGTTGTCTTTCTAACAGTCATTTTCACAGGCGTCATTTTGTCATTGCTCTCTCGTTTTTAAGACTCTGTCCTTGAAATTTCTCAGTTTTACCATAATATGTCTGAGTATGAACTTGTCCTACTTAGACAACTTCTTTTTAAAACAACTTTTCCCTACCTTCTTATAATTTCCATATATGTAACTAAGTGTGTGTGTTACATATACACACACACACAGTTAAAAGCCATATATGTTACATATAATCTCTGTGATAAAGCCATATATGTTATATGTAATCTCTGATATATATGTACATATATACACACATACATACATACATACATATATATGTATATCATTCTTTTTTTTTTTTTTTTTTTTGAGTTGGAGTCTTACTTTGTTGCCCAGACTGGAGTGCAGTGGCCATTCCTGGTCACCGCAGCCTCTACCTGTTGGGCTCCGGTGATCCTTCCGCCTCAGCCTTCTGAGTAGCTGGAACTACAGGCGTGCGCTACCACACCCAGCTAATTTTTTGATTTATTGTAGAGATGAGGTCTCACCAAGTTGCCCAGGCGGGTCTCGAACCCACGGGCTCAGGCAATTCACTCACCTCGGCCTCCCAAAGCATGGGATTACAGCCTGAGCCACGAGCTCAGCATATCATTCTAATGTCTCCCTTCTTCACTTCTCTTTCTTTCAAAAAGCAAACAAAACAAAAGGTACATTTCCCAAAACACAATAAACTGTGAGAAGGAACTGGGTTGCAAGCTTCACATGATGCTACTCTTATCTATTTTTCAGATTGGAAAGTTAACTTTAAAGAGCTTAGGTGACTTATCCAAAGTGACACAGCTTATAAACATTAATGACAGCACTCATACTCTACAAATCCCATCCTGTGAACACACCACACCCCTGGTTCTTGTTTCCCAAGCACACATTTTAAAAAACTGGAAACAGACACTGGGATAATAAAATATGACAAAACCATGTAAGATACATTTCTGTTTCAGGAACATCACATTTTACAAAAGGGTCAACTGGCTAAATCATGTTTCTGCCTAGGCAATGACAACTTCACTCTGAAATCTGAGCATTTATCTCATCTGAGGTGTCAAACACATCTAGCTAATGCTAACTTGCCTCAAAAGTGGTTAAAACTGTAACGCAAAGCCAATCACACATGTATTTATGGGATAAAATAGTGAAAACCACTGTTTTACCTGTGCCACTTCTTCAAAATCTTCATGACGTTTCTGCAAAGCTCTGGCCCGATGAAGAGATTTCCCCACACCTGTATGTTTGCTCAGAAATGCTTCTCCATGGTTCTCAATCCAGTCCAGTACCTACAACAAAATACAGGTACATATGCCATAAAAACAATATCCTGCCTTGTTCAATGTTTAGGACTATCCAATGAAGGCCCATTCTGTTGTCATAACTCTGTAAAAAAAAAGAAGTAAAGGAGGAAAAAAAATGGAAGAGGTAATTGGATACTAATTTAACACACAAGGTAATTACAGGTTGATAATTTCATCAGCTTTCCCATCAGGACTTTAATCAAGCTCTTATGTTAAAAGTGTAAATCTATGTATAAATGTTACATGTGATAATGATTAAATTAAATCTCACCTTATTTTATGCACAACTGAGCCACCAAACTGACTGGGTTTTATATAAGGCAGTGATTACCAAGCCACAGAGGATCAGTTTAACCTAACTTTTTGTTTGTTTTTTTAGTTAGGGTTTCACTCTGTTGCTCAAGTTGAATTATGGCTCATGGCAGCCTCACTCTCCTAGGCTCAGGCGATCCTTTCATCTCAGCATCCCAAGTACCTGGGACTACAGGTACACACCACCACAACCCAGCCAATTTTTAAAAAATTTTGTAGAGACATGATTTTGCTATGTTGCCTGGGCTGGTCTTGAACTGTTGGAACTACGCAATCCTTCTGTCTCGGCCTCCCAACGTGCTGGGATTACAGGCATGAACCACTGCACCCAGTCTAACCTAATATATATATATTTTTTTGAGTTGGAGTCTCACTCTGTCGCCCAGACTGGAGTGCAGTGGCCGCTCCCGGCCACCGCAGCCTCGACCTGCTGGGCTCCGGCAATCCTTCTGCCTCAGCCTTCCAAGTAGCTGGAATTACAGGCATGCGCTACCACGCCCGGCTGATTTTTTGATTTATTGTAGAGATGAGGTCTCGCTGCCCAGGTGGGTCTCGAACCCGCGGGCTCAGGCAATCCACTCACCTCAGCCTCCCAAAGGCGCGGGATTACAGGCTGAGCCACCGAGCCTGGCTTAACCTAATATTTTTTATAAGCCTTAAAGCTACACAACTCAGGCAATTCTGCAGAAGACCCAAACACATGAGTACAATCTAAGAAAACACAACACTTACATGCCTCAGTCCTGATCTTGGAAAATTTATTCTTTAAGCTGAGATGTTGCAAAAATTAAGTATTCCATGAATTTAATTACTTAAGAGTTTTTGTGGCTGGGCTTGGTGGCTCAGCCTGTAATCCCAGCACTTTGGGAGGCCAAGGGGAATGAACTGCCTGAGCCCGTGGGTTCAAGACCCACCCAGGCAACTTGGTGAGACCTCGTCTTCTACAATAAATCAAAAATTAGCCAGGCGTGGTGGCGCATGCCTGTAGTTCCAGCTACTTGGAAGGCTGAGGCGGAAGGATTGCTAGAGCCTAGTAGGTCGAGGCTGTGGTGGCAGGGAGCGTGCCACTGCACTCCAGTCTGAGCAACAGAGTGAGACTCCAACTCAAAAAAAAAAAGAGAGTTTCACTACACTAAAGAAAATGAGTAAAAGTAAAGCAGTGCAATCTGATGTTTTAAAGTTCATAGTCGGGATTGAGTAGTTCATTGGTTCTTGTACTTGAGAAATCACAAAACCTGACAATATCTAACAAAACACAGTTGATCCTTGATCAATATGGGTTGCTACTGTGTAGGTCAACTTATATGTGGATTTTAAAAAATAAATACAATGGGCCCTCTGTCTGGGCAGATTCCACACTACAATCAAATACAGATTGAAAATACTGTATTTGCAGAATGCAAAACCTGCACAGATGGAGGCTTACTTTTTACATCCTCAGGTTCCACAGGGTCAACTGCAAGACTTGAGGATGTGCAGATTTTGGTATCCACGGGTAGTCCTGGAACCAATTCCCTGTGAATAATGAAGGATGTCTGGATTTATACTATATTGAATGCCACTTTGTCTCTCTTGATGGAGTCAGTAGTGTCTTTAGCTAAAAGCTAAAAACTTTAACTAAAGGATTTTAAATGCTTTCACACATTTGTTAATGTGCTACTAAAGTATTTAAGGCTCACTCATACTCTGCATATTTGTAACTACAGTCCTTCTTAGTCCATTCAGGCTGCTGTAATAAAATACCTTAGGCCGAGTAATTTATAAACAACAGAAATGTACTGCTTACTGCTCTGGAGACTAGGAAGCCCAAGATCAAGGCGCCAGCGGACTCAGTGTCTAGTGAGGGCTCATTGCTCACCGATGGTGTCTTCCATGTGTCCTCACATGGCAGAAGGGGCAAACAATCTCTCTCAGGCTTCTTTTTTAGGGACGCTAATCCCATTCATGAGGGTGAGGCTCCCATGACCTAATCCCCTCCCCTAAGTCCCATCTCTTGATAACACTACATTGTGAAGAATGTTCAACATATGAATTTTGGGTGACACAAACACTGAGAAAACATCTGGGTCCTAGGCATGTAGATCAAAGTATCTTAGACTAAAGAACAAACAGGCGCACACAGCAAGGAGAGTGGTCTAGTGACAATCTAGGAAACAGCCCAGCCACAGCGCTCTGTTGGTGGTAAAATAAAAGGGGCTCAGCTCGTGGTTCCTTTCTACAAAATGAAACCCTTTACCCTTTATTAACTGTACTGACATTAGCTGTGCTGACAGATACCTGGAGATGGGGGAGAAGGTCGCAGTCCAATCTGTTCTTCATTGTTCCATATCAGTGACTTCAAACCTGAGGGCCTGACTGAGGCTCCTTTCTCATAGGGGCTAGCAAACTTAGAATTGCATGTAAATAAAAATGACTTGTGAACCATAACAAACTTCTTGTGGTCCTCGGCAAAGATTCTTATAGAACTCGCAGGTGCTGAGATCAGAAGTATGGGAAGTGTGGGATGGGATGAAGTCCAAGCCTGGCAACAGGTGCTCAGGCCAATGCTACATGTTGACCTTGTGGCTCCAGTTCACTTGTGAACCTTTTTTGTCAACAACATCATTATGCTAGTCCCCTTGGGTCATACCCTCAGAGTAATTCTTCCTGGGTCCATTCGTATCCAGTCAACTCAGCCTAATCTATGGCCCAGTTCTCCTGACTCTCCTTCTGAAAGCTCTCTTACTTCCACACCTCCTGCACATAGACATAGAACCGAAGTGTGTGTTCTTGGGCAAGTTCCTTATCCTTTGTGAGCTTCAGTTGCCTATTCTGCTCACTGGTGATAATTACGAGGAGTTGCGAGCACTCAATAACATCTATGTTAAGCACCTTAGTATCAGTGTGGCAAATAGACAGCACATGTGACATTGCCACCATAAACTAGAATCCATGGCAGGTTTCTAACTTGTTTTCAGCTTATTGGTGGCACAGGCTATATATATTCTATTGCTTTTAAGCTAGTATATTTACTACATTATCTTCCTTTCTTGAGATTAAAGAGAGATACCTGATCTCAAACTAGGCAAAGTGGGCACCAAAGGGAGGCCCAAAATTTACCTGTATGATGATCACTTATATAGCTAATCCTGAATTGTACCACACATCTTTAAAATAAAATATAAATAAAAAAAACAAAATAAACTATATTTCTACTCTACTCCAGACCCACTGCTGGAGAATTTTAGAGAGTTGCCCTAAAATATATCCTGAGTAAATGCTACATGACTTAATAGGATATGTGAGACTTCTCTACAGTGTTTCTAAAACTTGTATGTGAATCTATAATTAGTTCAACATTAAAATAATTTAAAGATTACAAATAAAACCACAAGACTCAAGGAAAAAAAAAAAAGAGAAAGAGAGAAAAGAGAGTCCTTTAAGGTGCATTACATTTACCACTTGACTTCACAGCAGATATGAAGCTGCTGAGTTGATTATGCAACAGCCTCTTAGCACATATTATAAAACACAGGTCCCATTCCACCTCTAAAGAAATGTCTCAATGAAACTTCTAGACCTCTCAACCTTTAGAGTGAATTCATTTAATGGAACGTGACTCTGGGCATGAGGCCAATACCATGCAGATGACAAGTTTCAAATATTTTAAGCTTGAAAAGAATTTAGAAGTATATAAGTAACACCTATGCTACAGTCTACCTGCCTATAAAATCTACATGGAAGGCTAGGTAGACTTTTTTTTTTTTTTTTAACACAGTATAGTATATTCCACACTAATATAAAGAGAAAAGTTAAGTCACAGTAAGCAGCAAACCTGATGACTACTGGTAACTTCACAGAGACTTGAAATAAGAGCACAATTTCAAAAAAAAAAAAAGATAAACAGTACCTGGTAGAAAAGGCTTGAGAAAGCAAAATACAGTATTTTTAAATAATAAAACTTTTTTTAAGCATAAAAAAGTATTTCAGGCAGTATAAACTTGTTAATTATCGCTCTTATCAACTAACTACTCAGGATTATAACAAACATCTTCCTTTTATCAGAGGCTCCATCAAACAAAGATGCAGATACCAGGTGAAATTATATTTCCAACAAACATGAAAGTAATTCAAAGGAGAATGTACAAATTCCAATGATTAATAAATTCTACTTTATTAAAATAATTTCAGATAGGAAATCCAGCTACTACTCAAAAGTAAACTCCCATAGGCTGTTGCTTCTTTAACTAGTATGGGTAGACTTCCAGATTACCAAGTGATCCTGAGTCAATAGATTTAGGTCTAAGTAACATTTTCAAGACAAGCTTGTGAAATCTTCCAATTTAAAACATAAAAAGATTAGCAATCAGGGGGCTTTATCAACCTACTGGGCAAATGGCATTGTCACTGGGTTAGGGCATCAAAACTGGGTTAGGGCAAACCAACCAGCGCTGTCATCTATTTGCCCTGTGACCTCCACCCCAGTGACAACAAGGTTGGCATGGGGTTTTTACTGCTTTCCTTCCATGTGAAAACAGCAAGCACTGATCCCTTCCCATGGTCACGTGGCTCAGAAGCAGAAGAGCAAAGCTAGGAGGCCACTACCACCTTCCTCTCTGCTCAGAGGCTGTGACAGGGGCCCATTCCTCTGTACACTGGTGCCCTCTAATGGACACAAGACAGCCTCAAGGTCAAGGATGCTCCCAAGTGCAATGTCCACACTTAAAACACAGGCACCATCTCTTAGCACTTCTGTCAAAAGTCAGATGTGCAGGAAATCAGACAGATTGCTTAGCTTCACTCCTCATTTGTAATGAAAAGGAAACCAAGGCCCTAACTACAAGACTGAATGTGATGCTGGCAAGTATGATGATGATGATTCAGTAACTAATAATCGTCTTGCCTCTGAGCACCTGCTGTTGAAGAAGGACTGACGTAAGGCTGTGCGTGTGCTGAGATACTATCCACACAGTGAGTCGGTGAGTACGATCCTATCCCTTTTACAGTGGAAGACACAGAACCAAGGGTCCTTGGTTACTTTATGGAAGACTTATGTGTGGACAGGGACCCCAAGACGTGTGGCTCAGGATACATCCTCTCACCTCCAGTCTGCTCTGTGTCTGCTGAGATAGTGCAACTGACACACAGGTAAGGTGAGAAAGGAAAGAACTCCATTTCTGTTTCAGAACAGTCCAGACTATTTGGTAAATGACATCATTACAACAGACATCAAAGTGCAGAGGCTGGCTGAGGGCTCCACAGTTCAGCGGCTAGAGCACTGGTCTTGTGAAATGCAGAGGCGTTTGTTTCAAACATTTCCTAGAGTAGTTTTCTATCACCATCATGCATCATTTCATTGCCACCAGCATCATTTATTGAATGACTAGTCTATGCTGTGCTTGGGCGGGCAACATAGGTCCATAATCTCTTATCCACAGTAAGCTCTGAAATTTCAAATGGTTTTTAATAACTTGGTTCCAAAATTCATTTGGCAATAAAACCTGACCTGAGAGTACTTATTGCCTTTACTGATCCTTTAATGAGTATAAGTCCTTGAATATTTGGCTGTAGAAATCACCACACATTTGGTGATGGGTTATATATCACACACTGTGTTATCTTTCTAAACCTTGAAAAACTCTGAATTCCAAATCACAAATAAGGTCTACAAATAAAGAAAGTGGACTTTTATTATTATTTCTATTAAGCAAGAAGTTGAGGCTCAGAGAAGTCAAGTAACTTGCCCAAGAAAAGAGATTCAAATGTGGATCTTCAAGACCCCAAACTCACTATCTTACATTATCGTTTGTAAACATTGTCTGAAAACCTTTAAAATATCTCTAAAATTAGACTTTTATCTCTAGAACTGCTATGTGTAAAAACTAGATAAAACATCTGACATAAAGCAACCAGGAAAATATTAAGCTAAGACTATTTTTACTGGTAACTCTGAAATCAAAGAGCATTCAGAAAATAAACATCTGTCAACTCTTGCTACTATTTACAGAGACAATACACCATGAATAAATAACAGTCTTTTCAGTCATACTGATGAGAGCCCTTTCTGAGTCACATTTCATACACACGAAAATGAAAATAAGCTTTTCTGATTATTCTATCTAAAAATTACAAGACAAAGGAAAAGCAAAGATAAATCTAAAATACTCTGAATATGTTTTTTTAAATATAAAATCAGATATTTTTCCAATTGTAAAATGTGGACTTTCTCCCCACCCACACTACATTCTCTATAACACCAAAATTAATAACCTGCTTCCATTTGTTTCAGTTACTTCCTTGTTCAATCACTGTTGGCTTTTATTAATATCACTGGGGAAACCAATGAATATACTGCATTTCAAGCTTTCTTGAGTATCACACCAGTGGTCTTTTAGTGATATAATAAAAGACGACTGATCGACTAAACAACATCATTTCAGATTTGCTAAACTTCAGTAGGTGACCAAAAGGAGGATTTTAACTTAAATAATGTTAATTGCTATTAAAGGTTGGTGCTTGGCATCACTGAGAAGATATTCAGTATTATGCTTTAAATGAAATTTACCTATGAAGTAAAAATCACAAATGAGGGAATACTCTCAATTTTAAGTGACTGAAATGCACATACTTATCCTATCTGCAGCTGGTTGCCACTTTTTCCTAGTGCTCCAAGCAAATTTTACTCCCCAAACCATCGTCTTGGTCATGTTCTTCCCGTTCCAATAGATCCTAAGCTCAGGAAGACCCCAAGACCACACCATTCACCCTCAGTCCCCTGACCACCACACAGAGAGGCAAGCAACATCTGAGGCAGTTGGGGAGCAGAGTTTGGGGGTTTGAGGCTCACTGGCAGACCAGAAGACAGTGCAGGGGTGCTCCTTCCCACCCCTCGTCTTTCTTTTCCCTTCCCATTGATCCACTCCTAAGGGGAAAAATACTCTAAAATGTTAAATACACACACACACACACACACACACACACACACACACACACACACACACACACCACACATATCCTCAAGGAGCTATTTTCCTTCACAATCATGGGCAACCACTGCTTCTAGGAAAGCCTTTCCTCCCAATCTGAACGCACCCTTTAAAGATTCTTTCTTCAGTAACATGTTAATTTTACTCTTTGATTAGTTCAGAATCAAAGCATCCTCCTCAGATCCAGAGCTGTAAAGTAGTCAAACACCATGAGGCTTCTTGGAGCTTCTCCCATGTTGCTCAACTTTTCTGAGGCTTGGTTTTATTACCTGGAAAATGAGTTGGCTCTGGTTCCAAATTCTGATGTGCACAACATAACTTTTAAAAGTAAAATGAAATAGACACAGAATTCAGCATCCATCTATGGGCTTTGGGGGGCACCAAGAGAAGAAACGGAAACTTTTTAGGTCTGGGACTCACAGCTGCCTTACAGGAGTGATGCTCTCGCCACATTTCTTTTCCTCTACACTGGAACCAAAAGCTCTTCATTTCTTTATTCACAGTCTTTTAAAATCAGAATTAAAACTGTTCTAAAAATATATATAGTTATTCTTAAAGTGGAAAGATCTTTTTAAAAAATGGATTCTACAACATGACAAAGCATACTAAGGCCTAACGCTCACTTGGGAAAAAAGAAGTTATTTTAAAAACACTTTAGGTAAGTTTCACACCGCAGGTGTACAACAGAACTTAAGGCAAGCAAGAGGTGCACTGCTTACCGAACCTCAGAGCAGACATGCCAGGATCATGCACTCTATGCACTGTCTTGGCTGGAAGGAAGCATACAAGGAATCAGCAAAAAGGGCTCACCATGAGGTTATCGAGTTTTTAAACTTTCACATCACCCATCCACCCATCCACCCACCCACCCAAGCGTCCACCCCACTACCTACCCACCCACCTACTCATCCACCTACCTATCTACTTTACTTCTAACACAAATGCAAATTACTAGTTCTCCTAATATTACCCTAGTTTTAATTATATAAACACATGAAATTGCTTTTTTTTAAGATGAGAAAATACAGTTTATTTAAAAAGTAAATGAGAGAGAGAGAGAGAGGAGTCACTTTCCCAAGATAGGGGAGGAGGCCAAAGCCAGGAAATATAGTGACGGCCATAGCTCAAAGAACACATGGCCACACCAGAGTCTAATAAGGTAATGGTCAAATGAAATCTCTTAACAAAAACAAAAAAGCTCAATGAGGAATGGAGGGTTATTATTTATATAAATCATCTCATCTTGGATATTCCCAGCAAACCCCAAACTAAACCATCATTATCACCACTGGTTAACCCTTTCAGCAAGTAATTTTCTCAACATTTCAAGATTATCTTTTCCATTCTTAGTTTGGAAATAAATATAAAATAGTCCAAAGTTGTCCCCTCCCCAAATCTTCATCTATCCAGATGTTACCTAGGAATCTAAAGTTATTATGCAGAGCTTAAATCTAGACATTGAACTATAGACATATTTATAAATACATACAAATACACATATATGTTACATGTATTACACACATGCACATATGCATGCATGTATGTACTCTTTCCTGTCTATTTAATACCCACAGGTATTGATATCCTAGGGACCCTGGCACTGTGGCTACCACTCAGTCAAAAGAGGCCCAAGCTCCCTGGGCTCTTGGCTCTGCCCACTCCTGATCATCATGGCTCTGACCATCCTGGCTCCTGAGCCTGTGGCCTTTTCTAAAGGCCTGCTGGCCTCTGCTCCCTGCTCACTTCTGATTTACCCTAGTCCTATGGGTTCCCTGTGTCCTGTCATACTGGTTCATGTGCCAACTCACACATCCTGCATTCTTGTATTATATCCCCTTTGGGGATGTGGGAGGGAAATGTCCCTTTTCCCACTCTGTCCTCCCACCAATTAACTCTGTAGCTCCTTATGAGCTGTGGTTGCTAAGATTACGAGATTCCAGTCCATTTTCTTCTGTGCTCACTACAGAAAGTAACTGAGAGCTGGCTCCAACTCTACCAGGGAGATTAGCAGCCGGCCTCTATCTGCACCCATGTCCCCATCCAGTACTCCTCAATTCTGAGAACTCTTAGAAAAGATGGCACTCCCATAGCCATTCTTATCATGACGCACAATCAAAACTACGAGTGTGGGAACGTAAACAGAACACAACGTTAAATAACTCGGGCTACATAATGATTCTAATGAGTGGGATGAGAAAAACTCCCTCCTGCCTTAAATTAATGAACAAAGGACAAGGGAGTTCAAGAACTCAAACTTCACTTAAAGCTAGGGCTCGTGTGGGTGGTGTTAACCTAGAATTCCTGGGTCAAGCTTCGCACAGAAATGGCTCCTGCAGACTAGAGGACCAGTCTGGGACCCAAGGTAAATCAGTGAGAAATGGCTTCTCTATAGACCTGAAACCTAGAATTCAACATTAAAGACTCTCAGCTTTGCATTCAAATGACCAAAATCTTTACTAGCGATCTCACCACACTTCCAAAATTCCTATGCACTGATGTTATCCCTTCCTTCCTCCCCCAGACACTCCTAATTTGCTAACATCTATCAAAAGTTCCATTCCTTCAGGAAGATCTCCCTGATATAAGACCAATCCTCCACCATTTCAGAATAAATGAAAAAACTTTTAACCCCAAACAATCTTTAATTAGCAGATCTGAGGAATTCCTTAAATTTCTTCATCTACTCATTCATTCATCAAATACTGAACATCAGCTATTCCAGGCACTTGAGAAACAAGAGTAAATGACACCAGTGGATGGTTCACATTCCTGCTCTCTAAGACTCACCCAAAACTTGCATATGCATCCTGGCCTTTAGGCTCGTTTCTTCAATCCATTCATTCCATCTACCTCCCCCTGCCTACAGCATCAAGTCAAAATGTACAGCCTAGGAGGCCCTTCAGAGTTTGTGCCCAAAATGGTGAAAAGCGGAAAGCGCTAATCCTCACTAGGCAGGCTGTGAGCATGAAAAGAGGGAAGATGTATACAAGACAGTGAGTATCCACAACACAAGAGGAGTTTGGTGCCCTTCAGATATTACATGTGGCCTGGCCCCATGTGCTGGCATTCAGTGCAGGTGAGCCTGCGTCCCTTCAGTGGTGGCTCAATGCATACAGAAACAAGTGTCAAACTTTCATTGTGGGGGCCACATTTTCCATGACGGGCCCCATGTTCCTTTGCCAGCACCAGCCCCACCTCAACCCTCCACACCCCTCCATTCCATCCACTGGGCATCTGCTACTCCCTGGACAGGCCTTGCCCTCTTCTGTCCTACTCTGGCTGCAGTTCCCACTACCTGCTCCTCAACTTACTGACCTTCAAAGAGCAGTCTGAACTCCACCTCTTCCACAAAGACCTTTCTGGTATCCTCAGTATGACAACGGCTACTTGCACCTCTATTGTGATACTTTTCATTTTTTGTTGCATACGAGGCCCTTGATATTTGAGAAGAACACAAACAAAATTCCCAGAAACGCCCAAATTTGTACAAATCACTAAAGCATAGATATGCGACCTCTAAAGGCATATGCATATGCATTTAGAGGCAGATAGTACAGAAGAGGTGGCTAGTTGCATTTATAACTCCCCACCCCAGTACCTTGTCAGGCAGGATTCAAATCTACATCTTAGCAAATTACACCTGACAACAACCAAAGACAGAAGTGCTACATCTGAGCATGCCATGGTCAAATGATTACTCAACTATCTGCTTTAAAAAAAATATCTGAATTGTACCCCACATCTTAAGAAAATAAAAATCTACTCTTACCAGATCACAAATTCCTTGAGAAAGGAACTTGGAGTTGTTCAACATATTTACCTCTGGATCCCTTGGAGCATCACACATTCAATTAAAATATTTTTAAAAAATGAATGAAGTGTGGATAAGAAAAGTGGACTAGATGTGCTTCAACATTTTTAAAGAATATTAGTTAATGGTCCAACATCAACTTGGAGGGAGTCCTTCCAGAAAGAATTCCATGGGGATGATGTTCACACACAGAGGACTGCTGGGGAACATGGGGGCTTTTGTAGAAGAAGATCTCTCTGCCTGAGGGGCTTCTTTCATGAGAGTCAGCCTGCTGCAGAAAGGTGGATATATGGAGCCATTCACTCTCCTGACATGATGGAGAAACTAAATCTCAACAAACAAGGAGACTAAGACATCTGAGAGGGTGAGGTAGAGAAACAAGTCTGATGGCAACCTCTTGGGACCACTTCCACAAGTATTACTTACCTGAACAAGTACATCAAAAACACATTTCTGGCAATTCATCTTCTTAGAGAAAACTAAAGCACACTCAAAACTAGAAAACACCGCTTAGCAGTAACACAGTTCTTCATTCATTCATTCAACCAAACCTTCACTACTCATTTAATAATAAACATAAGGCAATGGAGAGGTATGTATTATTTCACCATCAGGAAATGTAACAGAGTTTTAATTTTATTTTTAAGTTAACCATGGTGCAGGCAGCCAACATGTGTATCTGGGGAAGTCCTTAGCAGGTATTCCCACTCCAGCCCAGCCAGGCTTTAATTTAGACACTGGGTTAGTACTATTCAAAAGCAGCATCTCCCACCTCTCTTAATACCATGCCCCAACTACCACCAAAACACCTTCTATTCAGAAGTTATGATCTCTGCTTCTTATGAGGAAAAAAAACCCCCAAAAACCACTAAGCCAAAGTTAACCATATTTTACTAATCATACTCCCCACACTGTTCCCTCTCCAGTTCTGTTCCACTGTTGTTTTTTCAAGTATTTTTCAACAGATAGGTGTATACTCTTTTGGAGGGTTGTTTTCATAAAACTATAACCATTCCATATTTATTGTTCAGCAAGTTGCTCTTTTTTCTCAATAATATTTACAAATGCTTTCTCATCATCCAAAACAACCAAACATAAACCATTTATAGTATATCTAATTGGCTTATTATGTTCTTGTGGATTCAGAATATTTTTGTCTTTACAAATTTATTTTCTGCTGATAAGATCTTTGTAAAACACTACCTTTTTTTTGTTTTGATATTCTATTGTCAAAGTTGCTTGCTTTGATTAATCTTATCAACTCTGCTCTTTGCTTTACAAATCAAGTCTACATAGCAATTTCCTGTTCTCATAACAAGTCCAAACTATTCTAGATCATTAATCAACAAAAATGGTTCCCTTAATGAGCAATATCTATTTTCTATGAAATGCTAATAGGACCATGTATGTGTTATTTGTATTACAAAACACTTTATCTGGTTAACATCCACCTAACTTCTTGTTCTTAAAAAAATAAATAAATAAAAGCCAGCTTCAAGAACTGATTTCATTTACCTTTCTACATAATGTTTGCTGTTTTCAAATTCAAGCTTATAAAGTACTTGGTGCCAAATTGGGTGGCCAGACCCCTCAGTCAATTCCCAAGGCATCCTTTCCTTATGCTTCCCCTCTCCTAAACAATCCAGTGGGAACTGGGGGAAGAAGGACAGGCGTGCCCCTGCCGCTGGTCCCTCAGGTGGGGCAATAAGTCCGCTTTTTAGAAAGTGCGTCAGTCCCTAGGCATGGGATTATAATTGATCCAAGGTACAGGGATGGGAATCCTTCAGCAATTATATCTAAATTGTTAACCTTTCATGGTTTGTGAAAGTTTCTGGACAATTAAACACCAAGTATCCTTAATTTCAATCTTCTGATGTCTGTTTTCTCACTTACTCCTTGCTGCAGGTCCCACCCTCTTCTGTGCACTATGATCTTTCGCTGGCAATTATCTTCTTGGACTAAAACAACACTGCTAAGTAGCATGAATTATAGCAAAATGATCACTGTTAAGGCACTTTGTATACGTTACCTTTAGAGAACTCAAAAACTAAAATTGGAATCAAAGCACAGCATGTGAAAACTAAAAATTACAGGACCATTAAAAATATTTTGAACTCACCACCCACACTGTGTGAAGAATGATGGTCAATGACATACAGGGAATCTCGAGTTCATCAGAACACAAGACAATTCTCCCAAATCCCAGCCCATTCAGCAGAAAACTCACTCACCTTCAGATAACATTCAAGGAGATGGAAACCTGAGGTCCTACATGCCTGAACAACGCACGCGGGCTCTTGGCTGCCCAGGGAGAAGACAGTGGTTCTCCTGCAGGTCTGTCACTGTGGCACTAGGCCAACTTCCTGGAGGTCATGGGCTTCCCTGCAAACCCAGAATTCCTCATACCCAGAGGTGACACCTAGTTCATTTCCTTGTCTTTCCCTCTATTTTGGGGCAAGGATATGACTATTATCTTATTTATCATTACCACTGTATCATATTTTATATACTGCTACAGCTTTAAGCCTGAAAACTCTTATTCTACAATAAGGAAGTAAACAGACGGTATAAGACTTACTCTTATTTTTATAACAATAACTAAAACAAAGAAGATATCAACTGCTTAGAAATGAGTTGTCAGAAAAGTCTACTTTTCATTACGCGATAACTAATTATAATTCCCCATGCAGAAGAGTGTGCTGTGAAACCAACCTGCTGAACGTCCTGCTGGAAAACACACAGCTGCAGCCTCTGGTGGAGCCGGACCTTGCGGTGCTGCCAGATGTTCTCAAGCTGCCGCTGGTGGTGCAGCACCTCGTGGATGACATCCAGAACGTGGTGCACAGCCTTGGAGTAGTTGGCAGAGGCCGTCAGGGAATCAGAGCTGCCCGGAGTCAAGGGCCGCTGGAGCTTGTCAAGGAGCGACTTACCATCTTGGCTCACCTGCCCACAAAATAAATAAGCGATTCTTCAAGATGTGAGGCTTCGCCTGGGCTGCACTGCAGATGTTCTCCTAGGATGTCTGTGTGTGCACACATGGGCACACACATGTGCACATACATACATACTCACACATTCACACACAATCCCACCATAGTTTTACTCAAAGCCATATTTTATCTAGAATAAAATAAGAGTTAAAGCAATTGATCAGTTATTCAATGACATCACAAAACCAAATACTATAAAACAATGAGCTAAATAAAAGGACATTTATTATCATAAAACACTGTAATATATCATATTATAAATGAATAAACATAATATTTGCCTTACATGACATAAATCAGCTAACAAAAACTGTATTGCTGAGATACCTGCTAATAAAAATTTGAAAGTAATAATTTTCTCTTGCAATATGTTGGACTAAAACAACACTGCTAAGAAGCATGAATCTTAAAACCTCACTTAAAAAGATCAATCCTCTAGCACTAGGCAAAGAATATGTACTTTAACTTTCCAGCTTAGCTGGATCAGCAATTTTACTTCACAAAAAGAAAATTTTAAATGTCATTATATTTGATACATTAACTTTAAAAAGTAATTTTAATTAAAATGCCATCATTTTAAAGAAGAGATTTCCACACTAATACCCAAACCGGGTAAAGATTCAACAAAAAAAAGAGAACTACCAGCCAATATCCCTTATGAACATAGAAGCAAAAATTATCAACAAGATTCTAGCAAATTGGAACCAACAACACATCTCAAAAATCATCCACCTGGACCAAGTAGGCTTCATCCCTGGGATGCAGAGCTGGTTCAACATCCACAAAACCATAAATATAATTAAATACAACGACAGATATAAAAACAAGGACCCCATGATTATATCATTAGATGCAGAAGAAAGTTTTTAATAAAATTCAGCATCCCTTCTTGATAAAAACCCTCAAACAGCTAAGCATAGACGAAGCATACTTCAAAATATTAAGCACCATCTACGATAAACCCACAGACAGCATGTTGCTAAATGGACAGAAACTGGAAGCATTTCCCCTGAAAACCAGAACAAGACGAGACTGCCCACTCTCGCCCTTCTTGTTCAACATTGTGTTGGAAGTCCTAGTTAGAGCAATTAGACAAAAGAAGAAAATCAGAGGTATCCAAATAGGAAAAGAAGAAGATAAATTATCCCTCTTTGCTGACGATATGATCCTATACCTCAAAAATCCAAGAGAATCTGTCAAAAATCACCTTGCACTGATAAAGGACTTTGGCAACGTCTTGGGATACAAAATAAATGTGTAAAAGACAGTCGCATTTTTATAAACCAACAACAAACAGGCAGAGAACCAAATAAAAAGCACAATCCCATTCACAATAGCCACATACACACAGAAAAGAAATACCACAGCATCTTCCTAACCAGAGAAGTGAAAGACCTTTACAATGAAAACTACAAAACATTGCTCAAAGAAATCCAAGACAACACAAACAAATGCAAAAATATTCCAAGTTCATGGATAGGAAGAACCAACATTGTTAAGATGCCCATCCTACCAAAGGCCATCTACAGATATAATGCAATACCCATTAAATTACCAACATCATTCTCCTCAGAACTGGAAATGACAATACAGAAATTCATATGGAAACATAAATGACCTCAAACAGCCAGAACAATCCTTAGCAAAAACAACAACAACAAAAACCAACCAAAAAAACAAAAAACAAAGCAGGAAGTATCACACTTCCAGACTTCAAACTTTACTATAAGGCTACAGTAATCACAACAGCCTGGTATTGGTATAAGAACAGGCATATGGACCAATGGAACAGGATAAAGATTCCAGAAGCAAAACCTCAATTTCTCAACCAACTCATCTTTGACAAAACCTCCAACAACAACCACTGGGGAGAGGAGAACCTATTCAGTAAATGGTGCTGGAAAAACTGGCTGATCATATGCAGAACATTGAGACAGGACCCTTGCCTATCATCATACACAAAAGCCAACTCTAAATGGATCAAAGACCTAAACATAAAATCTCAAACTATAAGAATCTTAGAAAATGCAGGAGACACCCTTACAGAAATTGGAGTAGGCAACCAATTCCTGATCAAAACCCCAGATGCCTATACCATAAGAGATAAGACAGACAAGTGGAACCTCATTAAACTGAAAAGCTTTTGCAAAATAAAAGAAACCATCAAGAGAGTGAGGAGACAGGTCACAGAATGGGAAAAAATATTTGTCAAGTGTATATCTGGCAAAGGCCTAACATCAAGAACCTATAAGGAATTCAAACATTTCAGAAGTATAAAAACAAACAGCTCCATTAAAAAGTGGGCAAAAGACATGAGTAGACACCTCTCAAAAGAAGATATACGAACAGCCAACAGATACATGAAAAGGTGCTCAGCCTCACTAATCATCAGAGAAATGCAAATCGAAAACCACACTGAGATACCACCTAGCCCCAGGATGAATGGCCATAATTAATAAAACAAACAACAGTTGCTGGTGAGGATGCGGAGAAAAGGGAATGCTTCTACACTGCTGGAATGCAAACTAGTTCAACCTCTATGGAAAACAGTGTGGCGATTTCTAAAAGAACTAGAAATTGACCTTCCATATGACCTTCCAAGAATCCCGCTACTGGGAATATACCCAGAGGAACTCAAATCATTCTACAAAAAAGATACCTGCACATGCATGTTTACTGCAGCACTATGCACAACAGCAAAAACATGGAACCAACCAAGCTGCCTATAGAAACAGGACTGGAATTTTAAAAAGTGTATATACACAATGGACTATTACATAGCCATAAAGAAGGACAAACATATGGACTTTGCAGCAACTTGGATGGATTTAGAGTCTATAATACTCAGTGATCTATCACAGAAACAAAGAACAGAGGACCACAGGTTCTCACTCTTAAGTGGACCCTAAACATTTACCACAATACTATAAGAAAGAGATAGGCAGTAGTGGGATACTACTGGAGCTGGGGGGGGGGAGGGGCAACATCAATAAGGGTACCTGATCTCAAACCACACAAAGTAGGGACCTAAGGGAGGCCCAAACTTTATCTGTATGATGTCCAGTTGTGTACCTATATAATCCTGAATTGTACCCATCTTTAAAATACAATAAAATAAAAAATTTTAAAATTGGAATTTAAAAAAAGAAGAGATTTCAATGCTATATTATGGTAGTTAATCCTCAAGCTACAATTAAATGAAAGCATTCAGGTTAATCAAAGAAATAAGAAAAGATGAAAGTGGAATGTGGAAAGAAAAGTATTACATATTTTTCATATTTGTAAGTGATTCTTAAGATTTATGAGTAATTATGCCAGATGTGATTTTAAAATGACCTGATCAGACAACACAAAGGCATGAGGCACATAAGGAACCAGGTGTCTTAAATAAGGTCTCCTCACCACGATCCTGCTGCTCAGATACTTGAACATCTGAAAATCTCCTTGGGTTTCCAGTTAGAGGAGGAGAAATAGGGGCCTTTTCAACAGACACAAACACAGTGTAGAGGAAGCCCTCAGAACAGAGAGTGCACGCAGGGAATGGGTGAATGGGACAGGCTGACCCAACAGTCTCTACAACTGAAAACTGGTGGCAATTGACCCTAAAGGATTTTCTGATCTCTTCCTTTAATGCTCTTCTAACTGCAGTTGTGCCAGAATAACAAGTTTATTTTTTAATACCTGAATTTGAGACGTTTGTTGAAAGTGCTGATTATTCCTTATGAAGGCTTCATAGTTTAAAACTCATCTAAATATATCATTACAGCAAAACTTGGATCATCTGAGCTAGGCTGTATTTAACACGTAAACACAACATAGTTTTCTTTGCCTAGTTTTAATATCACAGATCTTTTCCAGGAACGCAATAATCATGTTAATCAAGGAAAGACAGTACTTGGTTTTCTTTAAAACTTTACAAGATCTACTTATCCTTTTAAAATATCTTTCACCACAATAAAACCATTCTCAGAATTTGCGTCACCATGCTACCACATGACTAGACTACATTTGTAGTTGCTATATTTACAATGGTTTATATATATGACCAGCATCTGAATATCTTAATTTTTTTCTTCCTAGTGTAGATGTACTTATGCATTTATAGACTGAAACAAATTTTATCATACATCAATTTTCCCTCATCTCTAAATTACATTGTAGCATATATAAATCATAGGTGAAAGCAGAATATATGATCTACACATTTTATTTCAGGATCATAAAGCAGGCATTATAAAATTTGTGATATACAATGAGAGTACTGCATCCCTTAGAATTGAGAACCACTGCTCAAGTCATGCATTTCACATTGTGTGGACCCTACAAAGAATTCCTTAAAAATACTTCCTCAAAGCATCAGAAACTAACAGCTGCTTCTCCATAGTCCACTCGTTTTTCCTGACAGTTATACCCCTTCAGTCAGAAACAGCAATATTTCAGTTGTAAAGCTGCATTTCCCAGTCTTGTAGATATATATGAGTGGCCAACATACAGAAGTAAAGTAGATTGAACAGGAATTCCAGGAAAGCTATTCAAGGTCTAAGTTAGCAGGTATGCTCATTCCCCTGTGTCCTTTCCTCCTCCTTGCTGCCAAGAACTTGAATGAAATGGTTGGCATTTCAACAGCTATTAATGACTCTCAGGCAATCTGTTTTTTTTTTTTTTGAGTTGGAATCTCACTCTGTCGCATAGGCTGGAGTACAATGGCACACTCACAGCCACCCCAGCATCGACTTAATGGGCTCCAGCGATCCTTCCACCTCAGTCTTCTAAGTAGCCAGAACTAATAAAATTAATCAATTAATTTTTTAATTTTTTTGTAGAGACAAGGTCTCACCAAGTTGCCCAGGCTGGTCTTGAACCCGTGGGCACAGGCAATCCACTTGCCTTGGCCTCCCAAAGTGCTGGGATTATAGGTTGAGCCACCGAGCCCAGCCTCAGGCAATCTTAAAAAGAGCAACCTACCTGCTAAAAAAGGCAACACAGAAAGACAGAAGAATCCAGACATCCTCTCACTAACAGAGTTACCACACCAGTGCTGGAATGCTGACCTCTGGATTTCTTTTACGCAGGCAGAAAGCCAATCTATATTTTAGGCCATTGTTTTAGATCTGAAACCACCTATGCAAAATGACAAGATGGGTCCCCAGCCTTTACCAAGTTTCCAAAAGGCATCCATGTGACACCATTAATGTTCTTTTACTGAGAATGGAATACTCTGAGGAACAATATTTCAATGAATCTTTCCTTGAGTGCCTTTGCAACCTTTGACAGGTCTTGATTGCAGACATCATGATTGGATTTCGCTCATGGTAGTGAATGGGTGGTGGGAAATGTCTACTGAGTAAAGGAACACACAAATACCTTAATATAAGACAAGTCATTAAGCAAAGCTCTACCTTCTGGGAATTCACATGCAGGAATTAACGCATAACTGGTATTATATCAATAGTGGCAATGGCAGCAGCAGTGGCAGTGAAGACCCCAGGCAAGAAAACACTTTGTGTATCCATTAAAACCAGACAGCGTGGAACACCAAGCACATTTTCATATACAGCATTTCTCTAATTAACCTTTCCAAAAAGAATTCTATTTTATTTAAGTATAGCTTCTGTAGATATGGCAACTAAAAAGTATTTAAGCATGGTGTGTGTGTGTGTGTGTGTGTGTGTGTATGTGTGTGTGTGTGTGTGTGTGTGTGTGTGTGTGTGTGTGTGTGTGTGTCTGGGGGTCCAAAAGAACCAGAATTTACTCATAAAAATTGTGTATTTATTATTACATGTCTAAACTTCAGTCACCTTCAGAATACTCTCCATCTGAAGCAATACAGCTATCAAGATGCTTTTTCTGCTACTCAAAACAGTTTTGGAATTCGTCAAAATTTTGATGCCTTTTAGTACTTCTGCCATTTTTTGTTTTACCTATTCCACGTCTGCAAAATTTTTCCCTTTGAGGACTTTTTTCATCAGGGGAAACAAACAAAAAAATGTTGCTCAGGGCAAGACTGGGTGAATAGGGAGGGTACAGCATAGGGTCATGCCATTTTTGGTCAAAAACTGCTGAATACTCAGCACAGTGTAGGCAGGTATGCTCATAAACCACCCATTATGAAAGGAGTAAACACATTGAAAGAATGTCCAAAAAAAATTCAAATGCAGCTTTTCATAACAATGCTAGCTGGTAGAGTGATGCCGATGGATTTTTAGAACACTTGCCTAGTGGGGGAAACCTGTACTACAAGGAGCCTGCCCTCATTTTACTGTGGGGGTGTCCTCCATCATGTATATATCAGTAGCTTTTAACAAAATGTCTTTGTAAGTACAGTAATATGTGAAAAAATATACTGCAATTGTAAGACTGCTGTTCTAGTATATAGACATAATGATTTTAAACAGTACAGAAAAACCAGAAAAATTAATAAGAGATTGTAAAGTATATAGCAGACAAAAAATTATATATAATTTAAATCATAAAACAAGTTAACATAAGTTTATGCTATGTGATATATTTTTTCATGCTTTTAACTACAGAACCAGGGAAGTGAATTTATTTCAGATCTACATTTTAAGACCTGGTTTTTAGCCTCCAGGCACTGAAACCCTGTTTTACAAAGAGACTACAGCTACAAAAAGGAAATAAACCTTCATTATCAAATAGTAAGACTTTCCTATGATTTTTTAACAGATCAAATCTGCTCATTTTCCAGTCTATTCTTTGTTTATCTTGGAATACAGGGCCATGGGACCTGAAGGACAAAAGTTATGTCTTACAAAAATTAGTATTTTATAAAATATGAACTACTGGAAGTCCCCAACATATAAACGTGTTCCATCCTGAGAGAGCATTTTTAAGTCCAATTTGTTTTAAGTTCAACAAAGTTAGCCTAGATACCCAACTAACACAATCAGCTATATAGTACTGTATATATTTAACAGGATATATTGACACCTGGTGGAGAAAAATAATACATATAAAAAGCAGATGTGCATTGTTACAATTTGTAACTTGAAAGTTTGTATGTAGGGAACTTACTGTAATATGCTCCAAAATCTAAATGATACTAAGAAAAATGCAAGTACTGACTAAAGCACAAAAAGTAATTAAAGATAAATTTAAAATTTTACCATATCAAAAGTATGTTTGTTCCTAATATTTAAGAGGAAACTTAACTGTTAAAATTCTAGAACAATGGCCTAATTCTGAAATATTTACGTTTAATCAAAACTGCACATAAGATATGTAACTTGGATGTCTGCATGCCACTGTAAAAAAAAAAACAAAACAAAAACAGTTCTGTAAAACTTCAGAGACTTGCCAATTCTTATTTCTGGTACTGGGATCTCTACATTTCCCATAACATCAGATTAGAGCTAAGAATCGCTAGCTAGAATATTCTTGCACCAAAGTATGAATGTTGCTCCAATCTAAGAAAAGAGAATAGTCCCTAGATATTACTGCTTTAACACTGCAAAAGTAACAACCACCCAAAGATCAAAAAACTATGACCTACAGATATGTCAATTAGTTCTAAATGTAGTGTTTTAGAACTAAAAGTACTAGGAAATGGTGTGTGTTTGTGTATATATAAAATAGGCAAAATACACAAAAATACACTTAGTCTATCATAAAGAAACAGTGGTCCTTCAACACTTTCATGAAGTGAATTGCACTATTTGCAGTGACTCAAAGTCAACACTGTTGGTTTTCATTTTTCTGCAGATGTGGCTTGCCATTGCCCACAGAGCACAAACCTCCACAGGAAGGCCGGGAGTGATTTCACTCTTTTCTTCAACTCCTATGAAATTATTCTCATATCAGGGCATGATAAAGCAGAAAAGAGAAGAAAGGGGTCAGAAGGTAAGTACTCAGCTTATTTTGCAGCAATAGTTGAAATTCCTCAGCCAAAGAGCTGAGCCCTTTGTCTCTTAGAGGTGAAACCTGTCCTCAGATGGCTGCATAAAGAAGCGCCTCCCAATAACACAGGAAACTGACTTCCTGGAGAGTCATGTATTGGCTGCAAATAGACCATTTCCCATGCTCTAGGGAGGCCACTGAGCAGAAGGAAGGCGGGTTCCTTCTCTAAGCAAAGTTCTTAGAGGATGGACATTCAAAAGCTAATTTCTATTTTTTTTCTTCCAGCTATTCAATTTTAAAACTACATCAGTCTAACCTTGTTTGACTCTCTGACACCTCCACCTGAGATTATCAACAAGGAAAAACCAAAATAAACCCCAAAGAGAAAACAGCTAGATGGGCCCAGTAAGATGTGAGTCAGATATATGTGCCTGATACGTGTGTTCTGGCTGCGCTTGGGCTCTACTTTGCTGCTCCTATATTTCAAACCCTTGCAAGGCCTCCAGCTGAGTTGGGGTAAGGAGAAGACAACTGTCACATGTGCTGTTGGCTCTGACCCTGCAGCAGATGCTGACTATGGCACTCTTGTCTCTATAGCAAAGCTGCTATCTTTACAAGGTTTTAAACAACTGCATGGTAAGTGACTCTGTGGCAAGGGAGCTGACCTTCCACACACATCCTAGTGAGATGGCTTGAGGACATTTACTATCCAGGTGACTCATTTTATTGAGTGCTTTTCTTATTCGGATAACACTGACCATGCCCTCACCCATGTACACAGTGCCTTTTAAAAGGAGCTCAACCAGCTTCACAGGCAGCAAATCAGACATTCCCGTGAGGCCCTGTTGACGTGCACACTAGATCAGTGTATATGTTAAACTGAGAAACTGATGCAGAAACGAAACCCTGAAGTCATACACAATCAGGGCAGGCCAAGGTGACATGGCACCTCACCTTGCTCTTATTCCACACTGTAGCAGTGAGACCCTTCAGCGGATGTGTGGACACTTATGATATAGTCACACCTTGTAATTAAAAAACTTGGCATTCAGGCCCACCAGGAGACACGGGCATAAAATGAAAGTTATTTTTATAAATTTAGTTTTTTGAGAAACTAGCAGCTGAGTTAGCTTACTGAAAATGTTAAAAATGACTACAGCTGCTCTCAGATGTTTACATTGCTTCACTCTCCTGTGATCAACTGTAGCAGACAATATTAGTCCAGACCTGACAAGCCAATCAAGGCAACTGTTTATGTGGCACAAGTACGTTCCCGTTGCTAAAACTCAAAAAGGAGCAACATGGACAGGTCTCATCAAAACACAGTAAAGCAGTGCTTGAAAAGAAATGCTGGGAATGTTTCCCACAGCAAACTGACATCATCAGAGACTAGAAACTGTAAACACTGTTTAAAGAAAAGAATTGTCGAAAAAAGGAAGAGAGAGAAAAGAGAGAAGGAAGGGAACAAGGTAGGAGGGGAGGAGGGAGGCCAGGAAAAGGAGGAAAAAATAAGGAGCAAGCCCTGATTATAAATATTCCGACCACAAAATGACCTTGCATCCAGCTCAATGCCTAGCACAAAGCAGGGGCTCAGTCTCTGTGGATGGATGCCCCCTCAGCAGACCCCATTCTTCAGAAACACATCAGGAGGAGTGTTTCTCACCGTGTGGTCTGCATCAGTCACTGGAGTACTAGGGAAACCCACTGATAACAGAGATTTCACAATTCCTTGGGAGAGGATTGCTGCATTTTTAACCAGGACACTTAAGTTTGAAAAACACTGATTTGGGAAAAGAAAAATAAATCACTTAAAAAGCAAAAATAGTCCTTCCCTTCCCATCTTCCTAACTCCTCCCCTCCTGGCATGGAGAAAATGAGTAAGTGAGGCAGTGAGGGATGGAAGAATCAAAAGAGGTGGCCCTGCTCC